>NW_028276802.1:0-53588 GCF_052056855.1 Sturnus vulgaris
TTGCTACTCGCAGCTGAGAAGGACCGTGGAGCTAGCGGCGAATTCGGAGAGCTCTTCGCTGCACTGCGCCGCTCGCAAGCGGCTTCGTTCTTCGCCTTCTGCCGTCCGGCGAGAGCTGAACTCCGGCGGTCAGCTGCAGCTCTGCCCAACAGCGTGTTCTCAGTTCTGCGGGCAAGCACGCCCTCTTGCCTTGGCCCCGAGAGCAAAGTCCCGAGCGAGCACTCGACTCAGTGCAATGCACCCGGAAGGACGCTCTCGCTCGCCTTTCAAGGAGCGATTCCTAACAGCAGAAGCAGCAGAGGCACAAACTGCATGACGAGAAGGGACAACGTAGAACACGTCTCTGTCCTGGCACATTTGCGTGCGCGATACTTCCCTCCGGCTCTTCGGGCCTTGCGAGGCTCTGTGTACTGCGAGCGCTGCTACTCGCAGCTGAGAAGGACCGTGGAGCTAGCGGCGAATTCGGAGAGCTCTTCGCTGCACTGCGCCGCTCGCAAGCGGCTTCGTTCTTCGCCTTCTGCCGTCCGGCGAGAGCTGAACTCCGGCGGTCAGCTGCAGCTCTGCCCAACAGCGTGTTCTCAGTTCTGCGGGCAAGCACGCCCTCTTGCCTTGGCCCCGAGAGCAAAGTCCCGAGCGAGCACTCCACTCAGTGCAATGCACCCGGAAGGACGCTCTCGCTCGCCTTTCAAGGAGCGATTCCTAACAGCAGAAGCAGCAGAGGCACAAACTGCATGACGAGAAGGGACAACGTAGAACACGTCTCTGTCCTGGCACATTTGCGTGCGCGATACTTCCCTCCGGCTCTTCGGGCCTTGCGAGGCTCTGTGTACTGCGAGCGCTGCTACTCGCAGCTGAGAAGGACCGTGGAGCTAGCGGCGAATTCGGAGAGCTCTTCGCTGCACTGCGCCGCTCGCAAGCGGCTTCGTTCTTCGCCTTCTGCCGTCCGGCGAGAGCTGAACTCCGGCGGTCAGCTGCAGCTCTGCCCAACAGCGTGTTCTCAGTTCTGCGGGCAAGCACGCCCTCTTGCCTTGGCCCCGAGAGCAAAGTCCCGAGCGAGCACTCCACTCAGTGCAATGCACCCGGAAGGACGCTCTCGCTCGCCTTTCAAGGAGCGATTCCTAACAGCAGAAGCAGCAGAGGCACAAACTGCATGACGAGAAGGGACAACGTAGAACACGTCTCTGTCCTGGCACATTTGCGTGCGCGATACTTCCCTCCGGCTCTTCGGGCCTTGCGAGGCTCTGTGTACTGCGAGCGCTGCTACTCGCAGCTGAGAAGGACCGTGGAGCTAGCGGCGAATTCGGAGAGCTCTTCGCTGCACTGCGCCGCTCGCAAGCGGCTTCGTTCTTCGCCTTCTGCCGTCCGGCGAGAGCTGAACTCCGGCGGTCAGCTGCAGCTCTGCCCAACAGCGTGTTCTCAGTTCTGCGGGCAAGCACGCCCTCTTGCCTTGGCCCCGAGTGCAAAGTCCCGAGCGAGCACTCGACTCAGTGCAATGCACCCGGAAGGACGCTCTCGCTCGCCTTTCAAGGAGCGATTCCTAACAGCAGAAGCAGCAGAGGCACAAACTGCATGACGAGAAGGGACAACGTAGAACACGTCTCTGTCCTGGCACATTTGCGTGCGCGATACTTCCCTCCGGCTCTTCGGGCCTTGCGAGGCTCTGTGTACTGCGAGCGCTGCTACTCGCAGCTGAGAAGGACCGTGGAGCTAGCGGCGAATTCGGAGAGCTCTTCGCTGCACTGCGCCGCTCGCAAGCGGCTTCGTTCTTCGCCTTCTGCCGTCCGGCGAGAGCTGAACTCCGGCGGTCAGCTGCAGCTCTGCCCAACAGCGTGTTCTCAGTTCTGCGGGCAAGCACGCCCTCTTGCCTTGGCCCCGAGAGCAAAGTCCCGAGCGAGCACTCGACTCAGTGCAATGCACCCGGAAGGACGCTCTCGCTCGCCTTTCAAGGAGCGATTCCTAACAGCAGAAGCAGCAGAGGCACAAACTGCATGACGAGAAGGGACAACGTAGAACACGTCTCTGTCCTGGCACATTTGCGTGCGCGATACTTCCCTCCGCGTCTTCGGGCCTTGCGAGGCTCTGTGTACTGCGAGCGCTGCTACTCGCAGCTGAGAAGGACCGTGGAGCTAGCGGCGAATTCGGAGAGCTCTTCGCTGCACTGCGCCGCTCGCAAGCGGCTTCGTTCTTCGCCTTCTGCCGTCCGGCGAGAGCTGAACTCCGGCGGTCAGCTGCAGCTCTGCCCAACAGCGTGTTCTCAGTTCTGCGGGCAAGCACGCCCTCTTGCCTTGGCCCCGAGTGCAAAGTCCCGAGCGAGCACTCGACTCAGTGCAATGCACCCGGAAGGACGCTCTCGCTCGCCTTTCAAGGAGCGATTCCTAACAGCAGAAGCAGCAGAGGCACAAACTGCATGACGAGAAGGGACAACGTAGAACACGTCTCTGTCCTGGCACATTTGCGTGCGCGATACTTCCCTCCGGCTCTTCGGGCCTTGCGAGGCTCTGTGTACTGCGAGCGCTGCTACTCGCAGCTGAGAAGGACCGTGGAGCTAGCGGCGAATTCGGAGAGCTCTTCGCTGCACTGCGCCGCTCGCAAGCGGCTTCGTTCTTCGCCTTCTGCCGTCCGGCGAGAGCTGAACTCCGGCGGTCAGCTGCAGCTCTGCCCAACAGCGTGTTCTCAGTTCTGCGGGCAAGCACGCCCTCTTGCCTTGGCCCCGAGAGCAAAGTCCCGAGCGAGCACTCGACTCAGTGCAATGCACCCGGAAGGACGCTCTCGCTCGCCTTTCAAGGAGCGATTCCTAACAGCAGAAGCAGCAGAGGCACAAACTGCATGACGAGAAGGGACAACGTAGAACACGTCTCTGTCCTGGCACATTTGCGTGCGCGATACTTCCCTCCGGCTCTTCGGGCCTTGCGAGGCTCTGTGTACTGCGAGCGCTGCTACTCGCAGCTGAGAAGGACCGTGGAGCTAGCGGCGAATTCGGAGAGCTCTTCGCTGCACTGCGCCGCTCGCAAGCGGCTTCGTTCTTCGCCTTCTGCCGTCCGGCGAGAGCTGAACTCCGGCGGTCAGCTGCAGCTCTGCCCAACAGCGTGTTCTCAGTTCTGCGGGCAAGCACGCCCTCTTGCCTTGGCCCCGAGAGCAAAGTCCCGAGCGAGCACTCGACTCAGTGCAATGCACCCGGAAGGACGCTCTCGCTCGCCTTTCAAGGAGCGATTCCTAACAGCAGAAGCAGCAGAGGCACAAACTGCATGACGAGAAGGGACAACGTAGAACACGTCTCTGTCCTGGCACATTTGCGTGCGCGATACTTCCCTCCGGCTCTTCGGGCCTTGCGAGGCTCTGTGTACTGCGAGCGCTGCTACTCGCAGCTGAGAAGGACCGTGGAGCTAGCGGCGAATTCGGAGAGCTCTTCGCTGCACTGCGCCGCTCGCAAGCGGCTTCGTTCTTCGCCTTCTGCCGTCCGGCGAGAGCTGAACTCCGGCGGTCAGCTGCAGCTCTGCCCAACAGCGTGTTCTCAGTTCTGCGGGCAAGCACGCCCTCTTGCCTTGGCCCCGAGAGCAAAGTCCCGAGCGAGCACTCGACTCAGTGCAATGCACCCGGAAGGACGCTCTCGCTCGCCTTTCAAGGAGCGATTCCTAACAGCAGAAGCAGCAGAGGCACAAACTGCATGACGAGAAGGGACAACGTAGAACACGTCTCTGTCCTGGCACATTTGCGTGCGCGATACTTCCCTCCGGTCTTCGGGCCTTGCGAGGCTCTGTGTACTGCGAGCGCTGCTACTCGCAGCTGAGAAGGACCGTGGAGCTAGCGGCGAATTCGGAGAGCTCTTCGCTGCACTGCGCCGCTCGCAAGCGGCTTCGTTCTTCGCCTTCTGCCGTCCGGCGAGAGCTGAACTCCGGCGGTCAGCTGCAGCTCTGCCCAACAGCGTGTTCTCAGTTCTGCGGGCAAGCACGCCCTCTTGCCTTGGCCCCGAGTGCAAAGTCCCGAGCGAGCACTCGACTCAGTGCAATGCACCCGGAAGGACGCTCTCGCTCGCCTTTCAAGGAGCGATTCCTAACAGCAGAAGCAGCAGAGGCACAAACTGCATGACGAGAAGGGACAACGTAGAACACGTCTCTGTCCTGGCACATTTGCGTGCGCGATACTTCCCTCCGGCTCTTCGGGCCTTGCGAGGCTCTGTGTACTGCGAGCGCTGCTACTCGCAGCTGAGAAGGACCGTGGAGCTAGCGGCGAATTCGGAGAGCTCTTCGCTGCACTGCGCCGCTCGCAAGCGGCTTCGTTCTTCGCCTTCTGCCGTCCGGCGAGAGCTGAACTCCGGCGGTCAGCTGCAGCTCTGCCCAACAGCGTGTTCTCAGTTCTGCGGGCAAGCACGCCCTCTTGCCTTGGCCCCGAGAGCAAAGTCCCGAGCGAGCACTCGACTCAGTGCAATGCACCCGGAAGGACGCTCTCGCTCGCCTTTCAAGGAGCGATTCCTAACAGCAGAAGCAGCAGAGGCACAAACTGCATGACGAGAAGGGACAACGTAGAACACGTCTCTGTCCTGGCACATTTGCGTGCGCGATACTTCCCTCCGGCTCTTCGGGCCTTGCGAGGCTCTGTGTACTGCGAGCGCTGCTACTCGCAGCTGAGAAGGACCGTGGAGCTAGCGGCGAATTCGGAGAGCTCTTCGCTGCACTGCGCCGCTCGCAAGCGGCTTCGTTCTTCGCCTTCTGCCGTCCGGCGAGAGCTGAACTCCGGCGGTCAGCTGCAGCTCTGCCCAACAGCGTGTTCTCAGTTCTGCGGGCAAGCACGCCCTCTTGCCTTGGCCCCGAGAGCAAAGTCCCGAGCGAGCACTCGACTCAGTGCAATGCACCCGGAAGGACGCTCTCGCTCGCCTTTCAAGGAGCGATTCCTAACAGCAGAAGCAGCAGAGGCACAAACTGCATGACGAGAAGGGACAACGTAGAACACGTCTCTGTCCTGGCACATTTGCGTGCGCGATACTTCCCTCCGCGTCTTCGGGCCTTGCGAGGCTCTGTGTACTGCGAGCGCTGCTACTCGCAGCTGAGAAGGACCGTGGAGCTAGCGGCGAATTCGGAGAGCTCTTCGCTGCACTGCGCCGCTCGCAAGCGGCTTCGTTCTTCGCCTTCTGCCGTCCGGCGAGAGCTGAACTCCGGCGGTCAGCTGCAGCTCTGCCCAACAGCGTGTTCTCAGTTCTGCGGGCAAGCACGCCCTCTTGCCTTGGCCCCGAGAGCAAAGTCCCGAGCGAGCACTCGACTCAGTGCAATGCACCCGGAAGGACGCTCTCGCTCGCCTTTCAAGGAGCGATTCCTAACAGCAGAAGCAGCAGAGGCACAAACTGCATGACGAGAAGGGACAACGTAGAACACGTCTCTGTCCTGGCACATTTGCGTGCGCGATACTTCCCTCCGGCTCTTCGGGCCTTGCGAGGCTCTGTGTACTGCGAGCGCTGCTACTCGCAGCTGAGAAGGACCGTGGAGCTAGCGGCGAATTCGGAGAGCTCTTCGCTGCACTGCGCCGCTCGCAAGCGGCTTCGTTCTTCGCCTTCTGCCGTCCGGCGAGAGCTGAACTCCGGCGGTCAGCTGCAGCTCTGCCCAACAGCGTGTTCTCAGTTCTGCGGGCAAGCACGCCCTCTTGCCTTGGCCCCGAGAGCAAAGTCCCGAGCGAGCACTCGACTCAGTGCAATGCACCCGGAAGGACGCTCTCGCTCGCCTTTCAAGGAGCGATTCCTAACAGCAGAAGCAGCAGAGGCACAAACTGCATGACGAGAAGGGACAACGTAGAACACGTCTCTGTCCTGGCACATTTGCGTGCGCGATACTTCCCTCCGGCTCTTCGGGCCTTGCGAGGCTCTGTGTACTGCGAGCGCTGCTACTCGCAGCTGAGAAGGACCGTGGAGCTAGCGGCGAATTCGGAGAGCTCTTCGCTGCACTGCGCCGCTCGCAAGCGGCTTCGTTCTTCGCCTTCTGCCGTCCGGCGAGAGCTGAACTCCGGCGGTCAGCTGCAGCTCTGCCCAACAGCGTGTTCTCAGTTCTGCGGGCAAGCACGCCCTCTTGCCTTGGCCCCGAGAGCAAAGTCCCGAGCGAGCACTCGACTCAGTGCAATGCACCCGGAAGGACGCTCTCGCTCGCCTTTCAAGGAGCGATTCCTAACAGCAGAAGCAGCAGAGGCACAAACTGCATGACGAGAAGGGACAACGTAGAACACGTCTCTGTCCTGGCACATTTGCGTGCGCGATACTTCCCTCCGGCTCTTCGGGCCTTGCGAGGCTCTGTGTACTGCGAGCGCTGCTACTCGCAGCTGAGAAGGACCGTGGAGCTAGCGGCGAATTCGGAGAGCTCTTCGCTGCACTGCGCCGCTCGCAAGCGGCTTCGTTCTTCGCCTTCTGCCGTCCGGCGAGAGCTGAACTCCGGCGGTCAGCTGCAGCTCTGCCCAACAGCGTGTTCTCAGTTCTGCGGGCAAGCACGCCCTCTTGCCTTGGCCCCGAGAGCAAAGTCCCGAGCGAGCACTCGACTCAGTGCAATGCACCCGGAAGGACGCTCTCGCTCGCCTTTCAAGGAGCGATTCCTAACAGCAGAAGCAGCAGAGGCACAAACTGCATGACGAGAAGGGACAACGTAGAACACGTCTCTGTCCTGGCACATTTGCGTGCGCGATACTTCCCTCCGGCTCTTCGGGCCTTGCGAGGCTCTGTGTACTGCGAGCGCTGCTACTCGCAGCTGAGAAGGACCGTGGAGCTAGCGGCGAATTCGGAGAGCTCTTCGCTGCACTGCGCCGCTCGCAAGCGGCTTCGTTCTTCGCCTTCTGCCGTCCGGCGAGAGCTGAACTCCGGCGGTCAGCTGCAGCTCTGCCCAACAGCGTGTTCTCAGTTCTGCGGGCAAGCACGCCCTCTTGCCTTGGCCCCGAGAGCAAAGTCCCGAGCGAGCACTCGACTCAGTGCAATGCACCCGGAAGGACGCTCTCGCTCGCCTTTCAAGGAGCGATTCCTAACAGCAGAAGCAGCAGAGGCACAAACTGCATGACGAGAAGGGACAACGTAGAACACGTCTCTGTCCTGGCACATTTGCGTGCGCGATACTTCCCTCCGGCTCTTCGGGCCTTGCGAGGCTCTGTGTACTGCGAGCGCTGCTACTCGCAGCTGAGAAGGACCGTGGAGCTAGCGGCGAATTCGGAGAGCTCTTCGCTGCACTGCGCCGCTCGCAAGCGGCTTCGTTCTTCGCCTTCTGCCGTCCGGCGAGAGCTGAACTCCGGCGGTCAGCTGCAGCTCTGCCCAACAGCGTGTTCTCAGTTCTGCGGGCAAGCACGCCCTCTTGCCTTGGCCCCGAGAGCAAAGTCCCGAGCGAGCACTCGACTCAGTGCAATGCACCCGGAAGGACGCTCTCGCTCGCCTTTCAAGGAGCGATTCCTAACAGCAGAAGCAGCAGAGGCACAAACTGCATGACGAGAAGGGACAACGTAGAACACGTCTCTGTCCTGGCACATTTGCGTGCGCGATACTTCCCTCCGGCTCTTCGGGCCTTGCGAGGCTCTGTGTACTGCGAGCGCTGCTACTCGCAGCTGAGAAGGACCGTGGAGCTAGCGGCGAATTCGGAGAGCTCTTCGCTGCACTGCGCCGCTCGCAAGCGGCTTCGTTCTTCGCCTTCTGCCGTCCGGCGAGAGCTGAACTCCGGCGGTCAGCTGCAGCTCTGCCCAACAGCGTGTTCTCAGTTCTGCGGGCAAGCACGCCCTCTTGCCTTGGCCCCGAGAGCAAAGTCCCGAGCGAGCACTCGACTCAGTGCAATGCACCCGGAAGGACGCTCTCGCTCGCCTTTCAAGGAGCGATTCCTAACAGCAGAAGCAGCAGAGGCACAAACTGCATGACGAGAAGGGACAACGTAGAACACGTCTCTGTCCTGGCACATTTGCGTGCGCGATACTTCCCTCCGGCTCTTCGGGCCTTGCGAGGCTCTGTGTACTGCGAGCGCTGCTACTCGCAGCTGAGAAGGACCGTGGAGCTAGCGGCGAATTCGGAGAGCTCTTCGCTGCACTGCGCCGCTCGCAAGCGGCTTCGTTCTTCGCCTTCTGCCGTCCGGCGAGAGCTGAACTCCGGCGGTCAGCTGCAGCTCTGCCCAACAGCGTGTTCTCAGTTCTGCGGGCAAGCACGCCCTCTTGCCTTGGCCCCGAGAGCAAAGTCCCGAGCGAGCACTCGACTCAGTGCAATGCACCCGGAAGGACGCTCTCGCTCGCCTTTCAAGGAGCGATTCCTAACAGCAGAAGCAGCAGAGGCACAAACTGCATGACGAGAAGGGACAACGTAGAACACGTCTCTGTCCTGGCACATTTGCGTGCGCGATACTTCCCTCCGGGTCTTCGGGCCTTGCGAGGCTCTGTGTACTGCGAGCGCTGCTACTCGCAGCTGAGAAGGACCGTGGAGCTAGCGGCGAATTCGGAGAGCTCTTCGCTGCACTGCGCCGCTCGCAAGCGGCTTCGTTCTTCGCCTTCTGCCGTCCGGCGAGAGCTGAACTCCGGCGGTCAGCTGCAGCTCTGCCCAACAGCGTGTTCTCAGTTCTGCGGGCAAGCACGCCCTCTTGCCTTGGCCCCGAGAGCAAAGTCCCGAGCGAGCACTCGACTCAGTGCAATGCACCCGGAAGGACGCTCTCGCTCGCCTTTCAAGGAGCGATTCCTAACAGCAGAAGCAGCAGAGGCACAAACTGCATGACGAGAAGGGACAACGTAGAACACGTCTCTGTCCTGGCACATTTGCGTGCGCGATACTTCCCTCCGCGTCTTCGGGCCTTGCGAGGCTCTGTGTACTGCGAGCGCTGCTACTCGCAGCTGAGAAGGACCGTGGAGCTAGCGGCGAATTCGGAGAGCTCTTCGCTGCACTGCGCCGCTCGCAAGCGGCTTCGTTCTTCGCCTTCTGCCGTCCGGCGAGAGCTGAACTCCGGCGGTCAGCTGCAGCTCTGCCCAACAGCGTGTTCTCAGTTCTGCGGGCAAGCACGCCCTCTTGCCTTGGCCCCGAGTGCAAAGTCCCGAGCGAGCACTCGACTCAGTGCAATGCACCCGGAAGGACGCTCTCGCTCGCCTTTCAAGGAGCGATTCCTAACAGCAGAAGCAGCAGAGGCACAAACTGGATGACGAGAAGGGACAACGTAGAACACGTCTCTGTCCTGGCACATTTGCGTGCGCGATACTTCCCTCCGGCTCTTCGGGCCTTGCGAGGCTCTGTGTACTGCGAGCGCTGCTACTCGCAGCTGAGAAGGACCGTGGAGCTAGCGGCGAATTCGGAGAGCTCTTCGCTGCACTGCGCCGCTCGCAAGCGGCTTCGTTCTTCGCCTTCTGCCGTCCGGCGAGAGCTGAACTCCGGCGGTCAGCTGCAGCTCTGCCCAACAGCGTGTTCTCAGTTCTGCGGGCAAGCACGCCCTCTTGCCTTGGCCCCGAGAGCAAAGTCCCGAGCGAGCACTCGACTCAGTGCAATGCACCCGGAAGGACGCTCTCGCTCGCCTTTCAAGGAGCGATTCCTAACAGCAGAAGCAGCAGAGGCACAAACTGCATGACGAGAAGGGACAACGTAGAACACGTCTCTGTCCTGGCACATTTGCGTGCGCGATACTTCCCTCCGGCTCTTCGGGCCTTGCGAGGCTCTGTGTACTGCGAGCGCTGCTACTCGCAGCTGAGAAGGACCGTGGAGCTAGCGGCGAATTCGGAGAGCTCTTCGCTGCACTGCGCCGCTCGCAAGCGGCTTCGTTCTTCGCCTTCTGCCGTCCGGCGAGAGCTGAACTCCGGCGGTCAGCTGCAGCTCTGCCCAACAGCGTGTTCTCAGTTCTGCGGGCAAGCACGCCCTCTTGCCTTGGCCCCGAGAGCAAAGTCCCGAGCGAGCACTCGACTCAGTGCAATGCACCCGGAAGGACGCTCTCGCTCGCCTTTCAAGGAGCGATTCCTAACAGCAGAAGCAGCAGAGGCACAAACTGCATGACGAGAAGGGACAACGTAGAACACGTCTCTGTCCTGGCACATTTGCGTGCGCGATACTTCCCTCCGGCTCTTCGGGCCTTGCGAGGCTCTGTGTACTGCGAGCGCTGCTACTCGCAGCTGAGAAGGACCGTGGAGCTAGCGGCGAATTCGGAGAGCTCTTCGCTGCACTGCGCCGCTCGCAAGCGGCTTCGTTCTTCGCCTTCTGCCGTCCGGCGAGAGCTGAACTCCGGCGGTCAGCTGCAGCTCTGCCCAACAGCGTGTTCTCAGTTCTGCGGGCAAGCACGCCCTCTTGCCTTGGCCCCGAGAGCAAAGTCCCGAGCGAGCACTCGACTCAGTGCAATGCACCCGGAAGGACGCTCTCGCTCGCCTTTCAAGGAGCGATTCCTAACAGCAGAAGCAGCAGAGGCACAAACTGCATGACGAGAAGGGACAACGTAGAACACGTCTCTGTCCTGGCACATTTGCGTGCGCGATACTTCCCTCCGGTCTTCGGGCCTTGCGAGGCTCTGTGTACTGCGAGCGCTGCTACTCGCAGCTGAGAAGGACCGTGGAGCTAGCGGCGAATTCGGAGAGCTCTTCGCTGCACTGCGCCGCTCGCAAGCGGCTTCGTTCTTCGCCTTCTGCCGTCCGGCGAGAGCTGAACTCCGGCGGTCAGCTGCAGCTCTGCCCAACAGCGTGTTCTCAGTTCTGCGGGCAAGCACGCCCTCTTGCCTTGGCCCCGAGAGCAAAGTCCCGAGCGAGCACTCGACTCAGTGCAATGCACCCGGAAGGACGCTCTCGCTCGCCTTTCAAGGAGCGATTCCTAACAGCAGAAGCAGCAGAGGCACAAACTGCATGACGAGAAGGGACAACGTAGAACACGTCTCTGTCCTGGCACATTTGCGTGCGCGATACTTCCCTCCGGCTCTTCGGGCCTTGCGAGGCTCTGTGTACTGCGAGCGCTGCTACTCGCAGCTGAGAAGGACCGTGGAGCTAGCGGCGAATTCGGAGAGCTCTTCGCTGCACTGCGCCGCTCGCAAGCGGCTTCGTTCTTCGCCTTCTGCCGTCCGGCGAGAGCTGAACTCCGGCGGTCAGCTGCAGCTCTGCCCAACAGCGTGTTCTCAGTTCTGCGGGCAAGCACGCCCTCTTGCCTTGGCCCCGAGAGCAAAGTCCCGAGCGAGCACTCGACTCAGTGCAATGCACCCGGAAGGACGCTCTCGCTCGCCTTTCAAGGAGCGATTCCTAACAGCAGAAGCAGCAGAGGCACAAACTGCATGACGAGAAGGGACAACGTAGAACACGTCTCTGTCCTGGCACATTTGCGTGCGCGATACTTCCCTCCGGCTCTTCGGGCCTTGCGAGGCTCTGTGTACTGCGAGCGCTGCTACTCGCAGCTGAGAAGGACCGTGGAGCTAGCGGCGAATTCGGAGAGCTCTTCGCTGCACTGCGCCGCTCGCAAGCGGCTTCGTTCGTCGCCTTCTGCCGTCCGGCGAGAGCTGAACTCCGGCGGTCAGCTGCAGCTCTGCCCAACAGCGTGTTCTCAGTTCTGCGGGCAAGCACGCCCTCTTGCCTTGGCCCCGAGAGCAAAGTCCCGAGCGAGCACTCGACTCAGTGCAATGCACCCGGAAGGACGCTCTCGCTCGCCTTTCAAGGAGCGATTCCTAACAGCAGAAGCAGCAGAGGCACAAACTGCATGACGAGAAGGGACAACGTAGAACACGTCTCTGTCCTGGCACATTTGCGTGCGCGATACTTCCCTCCGGCTCTTCGGGCCTTGCGAGGCTCTGTGTACTGCGAGCGCTGCTACTCGCAGCTGAGAAGGACCGTGGAGCTAGCGGCGAATTCGGAGAGCTCTTCGCTGCACTGCGCCGCTCGCAAGCGGCTTCGTTCTTCGCCTTCTGCCGTCCGGCGAGAGCTGAACTCCGGCGGTCAGCTGCAGCTCTGCCCAACAGCGTGTTCTCAGTTCTGCGGGCAAGCACGCCCTCTTGCCTTGGCCCCGAGAGCAAAGTCCCGAGCGAGCACTCGACTCAGTGCAATGCACCCGGAAGGACGCTCTCGCTCGCCTTTCAAGGAGCGATTCCTAACAGCAGAAGCAGCAGAGGCACAAACTGCATGACGAGAAGGGACAACGTAGAACACGTCTCTGTCCTGGCACATTTGCGTGCGCGATACTTCCCTCCGGCTCTTCGGGCCTTGCGAGGCTCTGTGTACTGCGAGCGCTGCTACTCGCAGCTGAGAAGGACCGTGGAGCTAGCGGCGAATTCGGAGAGCTCTTCGCTGCACTGCGCCGCTCGCAAGCGGCTTCGTTCGTCGCCTTCTGCCGTCCGGCGAGAGCTGAACTCCGGCGGTCAGCTGCAGCTCTGCCCAACAGCGTGTTCTCAGTTCTGCGGGCAAGCACGCCCTCTTGCCTTGGCCCCGAGTGCAAAGTCCCGAGCGAGCACTCGACTCAGTGCAATGCACCCGGAAGGACGCTCTCGCTCGCCTTTCAAGGAGCGATTCCTAACAGCAGAAGCAGCAGAGGCACAAACTGCATGACGAGAAGGGACAACGTAGAACACGTCTCTGTCCTGGCACATTTGCGTGCGCGATACTTCCCTCCGGCTCTTCGGGCCTTGCGAGGCTCTGTGTACTGCGAGCGCTGCTACTCGCAGCTGAGAAGGACCGTGGAGCTAGCGGCGAATTCGGAGAGCTCTTCGCTGCACTGCGCCGCTCGCAAGCGGCTTCGTTCTTCGCCTTCTGCCGTCCGGCGAGAGCTGAACTCCGGCGGTCAGCTGCAGCTCTGCCCAAGAGCGTGTTCTCAGTTCTGCGGGCAAGCACGCCCTCTTGCCTTGGCCCCGAGAGCAAAGTCCCGAGCGAGCACTCGACTCAGTGCAATGCACCCGGAAGGACGCTCTCGCTCGCCTTTCAAGGAGCGATTCCTAACAGCAGAAGCAGCAGAGGCACAAACTGCATGACGAGAAGGGACAACGTAGAACACGTCTCTGTCCTGGCACATTTGCGTGCGCGATACTTCCCTCCGCGTCTTCGGGCCTTGCGAGGCTCTGTGTACTGCGAGCGCTGCTACTCGCAGCTGAGAAGGACCGTGGAGCTAGCGGCGAATTCGGAGAGCTCTTCGCTGCACTGCGCCGCTCGCAAGCGGCTTCGTTCTTCGCCTTCTGCCGTCCGGCGAGAGCTGAACTCCGGCGGTCAGCTGCAGCTCTGCCCAACAGCGTGTTCTCAGTTCTGCGGGCAAGCACGCCCTCTTGCCTTGGCCCCGAGTGCAAAGTCCCGAGCGAGCACTCGACTCAGTGCAATGCACCCGGAAGGACGCTCTCGCTCGCCTTTCAAGGAGCGATTCCTAACAGCAGAAGCAGCAGAGGCACAAACTGCATGACGAGAAGGGACAACGTAGAACACGTCTCTGTCCTGGCACATTTGCGTGCGCGATACTTCCCTCCGGCTCTTCGGGCCTTGCGAGGCTCTGTGTACTGCGAGCGCTGCTACTCGCAGCTGAGAAGGACCGTGGAGCTAGCGGCGAATTCGGAGAGCTCTTCGCTGCACTGCGCCGCTCGCAAGCGCCTTCGTTCTTCGCCTTCTGCCGTCCGGCGAGAGCTGAACTCCGGCGGTCAGCTGCAGCTCTGCCCAAGAGCGTGTTCTCAGTTCTGCGGGCAAGCACGCCCTCTTGCCTTGGCCCCGAGAGCAAAGTCCCGAGCGAGCACTCGACTCAGTGCAATGCACCCGGAAGGACGCTCTCGCTCGCCTTTCAAGGAGCGATTCCTAACAGCAGAAGCAGCAGAGGCACAAACTGCATGACGAGAAGGGACAACGTAGAACACGTCTCTGTCCTGGCACATTTGCGTGCGCGATACTTCCCTCCGCGTCTTCGGGCCTTGCGAGGCTCTGTGTACTGCGAGCGCTGCTACTCGCAGCTGAGAAGGACCGTGGAGCTAGCGGCGAATTCGGAGAGCTCTTCGCTGCACTGCGCCGCTCGCAAGCGGCTTCGTTCTTCGCCTTCTGCCGTCCGGCGAGAGCTGAACTCCGGCGGTCAGCTGCAGCTCTGCCCAACAGCGTGTTCTCAGTTCTGCGGGCAAGCACGCCCTCTTGCCTTGGCCCCGAGTGCAAAGTCCCGAGCGAGCACTCGACTCAGTGCAATGCACCCGGAAGGACGCTCTCGCTCGCCTTTCAAGGAGCGATTCCTAACAGCAGAAGCAGCAGAGGCACAAAATGCATGACGAGAAGGGACAACGTAGAACACGTCTCTGTCCTGGCACATTTGCGTGCGCGATACTTCCCTCCGGCTCTTCGGGCCTTGCGAGGCTCTGTGTACTGCGAGCGCTGCTACTCGCAGCTGAGAAGGACCGTGGAGCTAGCGGCGAATTCGGAGAGCTCTTCGCTGCACTGCGCCGCTCGCAAGCGGCTTCGTTCTTCGCCTTCTGCCGTCCGGCGAGAGCTGAACTCCGGCGGTCAGCTGCAGCTCTGCCCAACAGCGTGTTCTCAGTTCTGCGGGCAAGCACGCCCTCTTGCCTTGGCCCCGAGAGCAAAGTCCCGAGCGAGCACTCGACTCAGTGCAATGCACCCGGAAGGACGCTCTCGCTCGCCTTTCAAGGAGCGATTCCTAACAGCAGAAGCAGCAGAGGCACAAACTGCATGACGAGAAGGGACAACGTAGAACACGTCTCTGTCCTGGCACATTTGCGTGCGCGATACTTCCCTCCGGCTCTTCGGGCCTTGCGAGGCTCTGTGTACTGCGAGCGCTGCTACTCGCAGCTGAGAAGGACCGTGGAGCTAGCGGCGAATTCGGAGAGCTCTTCGCTGCACTGCGCCGCTCGCAAGCGGCTTCGTTCTTCGCCTTCTGCCGTCCGGCGAGAGCTGAACTCCGGCGGTCAGCTGCAGCTCTGCCCAACAGCGTGTTCTCAGTTCTGCGGGCAAGCACGCCCTCTTGCCTTGGCCCCGAGAGCAAAGTCCCGAGCGAGCACTCGACTCAGTGCAATGCACCCGGAAGGACGCTCTCGCTCGCCTTTCAAGGAGCGATTCCTAACAGCAGAAGCAGCAGAGGCACAAACTGCATGACGAGAAGGGACAACGTAGAACACGTCTCTGTCCTGGCACATTTGCGTGCGCGATACTTCCCTCCGGCTCTTCGGGCCTTGCGAGGCTCTGTGTACTGCGAGCGCTGCTACTCGCAGCTGAGAAGGACCGTGGAGCTAGCGGCGAATTCGGAGAGCTCTTCGCTGCACTGCGCCGCTCGCAAGCGGCTTCGTTCTTCGCCTTCTGCCGTCCGGCGAGAGCTGAACTCCGGCGGTCAGCTGCAGCTCTGCCCAACAGCGTGTTCTCAGTTCTGCGGGCAAGCACGCCCTCTTGCCTTGGCCCCGAGAGCAAAGTCCCGAGCGAGCACTCGACTCAGTGCAATGCACCCGGAAGGACGCTCTCGCTCGCCTTTCAAGGAGCGATTCCTAACAGCAGAAGCAGCAGAGGCACAAACTGCATGACGAGAAGGGACAACGTAGAACACGTCTCTGTCCTGGCACATTTGCGTGCGCGATACTTCCCTCCGGCTCTTCGGGCCTTGCGAGGCTCTGTGTACTGCGAGCGCTGCTACTCGCAGCTGAGAAGGACCGTGGAGCTAGCGGCGAATTCGGAGAGCTCTTCGCTGCACTGCGCCGCTCGCAAGCGGCTTCGTTCTTCGCCTTCTGCCGTCCGGCGAGAGCTGAACTCCGGCGGTCAGCTGCAGCTCTGCCCAAGAGCGTGTTCTCAGTTCTGCGGGCAAGCACGCCCTCTTGCCTTGGCCCCGAGAGCAAAGTCCCGAGCGAGCACTCGACTCAGTGCAATGCACCCGGAAGGACGCTCTCGCTCGCCTTTCAAGGAGCGATTCCTAACAGCAGAAGCAGCAGAGGCACAAACTGCATGACGAGAAGGGACAACGTAGAACACGTCTCTGTCCTGGCACATTTGCGTGCGCGATACTTCCCTCCGGCTCTTCGGGCCTTGCGAGGCTCTGTGTACTGCGAGCGCTGCTACTCGCAGCTGAGAAGGACCGTGGAGCTAGCGGCGAATTCGGAGAGCTCTTCGCTGCACTGCGCCGCTCGCAAGCGGCTTCGTTCTTCGCCTTCTGCCGTCCGGCGAGAGCTGAACTCCGGCGGTCAGCTGCAGCTCTGCCCAACAGCGTGTTCTCAGTTCTGCGGGCAAGCACGCCCTCTTGCCTTGGCCCCGAGAGCAAAGTCCCGAGCGAGCACTCGACTCAGTGCAATGCACCCGGAAGGACGCTCTCGCTCGCCTTTCAAGGAGCGATTCCTAACAGCAGAAGCAGCAGAGGCACAAACTGCATGACGAGAAGGGACAACGTAGAACACGTCTCTGTCCTGGCACATTTGCGTGCGCGATACTTCCCTCCGGCTCTTCGGGCCTTGCGAGGCTCTGTGTACTGCGAGCGCTGCTACTCGCAGCTGAGAAGGACCGTGGAGCTAGCGGCGAATTCGGAGAGCTCTTCGCTGCACTGCGCCGCTCGCAAGCGGCTTCGTTCTTCGCCTTCTGCCGTCCGGCGAGAGCTGAACTCCGGCGGTCAGCTGCAGCTCTGCCCAACAGCGTGTTCTCAGTTCTGCGGGCAAGCACGCCCTCTTGCCTTGGCCCCGAGAGCAAAGTCCCGAGCGAGCACTCGACTCAGTGCAATGCACCCGGAAGGACGCTCTCGCTCGCCTTTCAAGGAGCGATTCCTAACAGCAGAAGCAGCAGAGGCACAAACTGCATGACGAGAAGGGACAACGTAGAACACGTCTCTGTCCTGGCACATTTGCGTGCGCGATACTTCCCTCCGGCTCTTCGGGCCTTGCGAGGCTCTGTGTACTGCGAGCGCTGCTACTCGCAGCTGAGAAGGACCGTGGAGCTAGCGGCGAATTCGGAGAGCTCTTCGCTGCACTGCGCCGCTCGCAAGCGGCTTCGTTCTTCGCCTTCTGCCGTCCGGCGAGAGCTGAACTCCGGCGGTCAGCTGCAGCTCTGCCCAACAGCGTGTTCTCAGTTCTGCGGGCAAGCACGCCCTCTTGCCTTGGCCCCGAGAGCAAAGTCCCGAGCGAGCACTCGACTCAGTGCAATGCACCCGGAAGGACGCTCTCGCTCGCCTTTCAAGGAGCGATTCCTAACAGCAGAAGCAGCAGAGGCACAAACTGCATGACGAGAAGGGACAACGTAGAACACGTCTCTGTCCTGGCACATTTGCGTGCGCGATACTTCCCTCCGGCTCTTCGGGCCTTGCGAGGCTCTGTGTACTGCGAGCGCTGCTACTCGCAGCTGAGAAGGACCGTGGAGCTAGCGGCGAATTCGGAGAGCTCTTCGCTGCACTGCGCCGCTCGCAAGCGGCTTCGTTCTTCGCCTTCTGCCGTCCGGCGAGAGCTGAACTCCGGCGGTCAGCTGCAGCTCTGCCCAACAGCGTGTTCTCAGTTCTGCGGGCAAGCACGCCCTCTTGCCTTGGCCCCGAGAGCAAAGTCCCGAGCGAGCACTCGACTCAGTGCAATGCACCCGGAAGGACGCTCTCGCTCGCCTTTCAAGGAGCGATTCCTAACAGCAGAAGCAGCAGAGGCACAAACTGCATGACGAGAAGGGACAACGTAGAACACGTCTCTGTCCTGGCACATTTGCGTGCGCGATACTTCCCTCCGCGTCTTCGGGCCTTGCGAGGCTCTGTGTACTGCGAGCGCTGCTACTCGCAGCTGAGAAGGACCGTGGAGCTAGCGGCGAATTCGGAGAGCTCTTCGCTGCACTGCGCCGCTCGCAAGCGGCTTCGTTCTTCGCCTTCTGCCGTCCGGCGAGAGCTGAACTCCGGCGGTCAGCTGCAGCTCTGCCCAACAGCGTGTTCTCAGTTCTGCGGGCAAGCACGCCCTCTTGCCTTGGCCCCGAGAGCAAAGTCCCGAGCGAGCACTCGACTCAGTGCAATGCACCCGGAAGGACGCTCTCGCTCGCCTTTCAAGGAGCGATTCCTAACAGCAGAAGCAGCAGAGGCACAAACTGCATGACGAGAAGGGACAACGTAGAACACGTCTCTGTCCTGGCACATTTGCGTGCGCGATACTTCCCTCCGGGTCTTCGGGCCTTGCGAAGCTCTGTGTACTGCGAGCGCTGCTACTCGCAGCTGAGAAGGACCGTGGAGCTAGCGGCGAATTCGGAGAGCTCTTCGCTGCACTGCGCCGCTCGCAAGCGCCTTCGTTCTTCGCCTTCTGCCGTCCGGCGAGAGCTGAACTCCAGCGGTCAGCTGCAGCTCTGCCCAACAGCGTGTTCTCGGTTCTGCGGGCAAGCACGCCCTCTTGCCTTGGCCGCGAGAGCAAAGTCCCGAGCGAGCACTCGACTCAGTGCAATGCACCCGGAAGGACGCTCTCGCTCGCCTTTCAAGGAGCGATTCCTGACAGCAGAAGCAGCAGAGGCACAAACTGCACGACGAGAGGGGACAACGTAGAACACGTCTCTGTCCCGGCACATTTGCGTGTGCGATACTTCCCTCCGGGTCTTCGGGCCTTGCGAAGCTCTGTGTACTGCGAGCGCTGCTACTCGCAGCTGAGAAGGACCGTGGAGCTAGCGGCGAATTCGGAGAGCTCTTCGCTGCACTGCGCCGCTCGCAAGCGGCTTCGTTCTTCGCCTTCTGCCGTCCGGCGAGAGCTGAACTCCAGCGGTCAGCTGCAGCTCTGCCCAACAGCGTGTTCTCGGTTCTGCGGGCAAGCACGCCCTCTTGCCTTGGCCGCGAGAGCAAAGTCCCGAGCGAGCACTCGACTCAGTGCAATGCACCCGGAAGGACGCTCTCGCTCGCCTTTCAAGGAGCGATTCCTGACAGCAGAAGCAGCAGAGGCACAAACTGCACGACGAGAGGGGACAACGTAGAACACGTCTCTGTCCCGGCACATTTGCGTGTGCGATACTTCCCTCCGGGTCTTCGGGCCTTGCGAAGCTCTGTGTACTGCGAGCGCTGCTACTCGCAGCTGAGAAGGACCGTGGAGCTAGCGGCGAATTCGGAGAGCTCTTCGCTGCACTGCGCCGCTCGCAAGCGGCTTCGTTCTTCGCCTTCTGCCGTCCGGCGAGAGCTGAACTCCAGCGGTCAGCTGCAGCTCTGCCCAACAGCGTGTTCTCGGTTCTGCGGGCAAGCACGCCCTCTTGCCTTGGCCCCGAGAGCAAAGTCCCGAGCGAGCACTCGACTCAGTGCAATGCACCCGGAAGGACGCTCTCGCTCGCCTTTCAAGGAGCGATTCCTAACAGCAGAAGCAGCAGAGGCACAAACTGCACGACGAGAGGGGACAACGTAGAACACGTCTCTGTCCCGGCACATTTGCGTGTGCGATACTTCCCTCCGGGTCTTCGGGCCTTGCGAAGCTCTGTGTACTGCGAGAGCAGCTACTCGCAGCTGAGAAGGACCGTGGAGCTAGCGGCGAATTCGGAGAGCTCTTCGCTGCACTGCGCCGCTCGCAAGCGGCTTCGTTCTTCGCCTTCTGCCGTCCGGCGAGAGCTGCACTCCAGCGGTCAGCTGCAGCTCTGCCCAACAGCGTGTTCTCGGTTCTGCGGGCAAGCACGCCCTCTTGCCTTGGCCCCGAGAGCAAAGTCCCGAGCGAGCACTCGACTCAGTGCAATGCACCCGGAAGGACGCTCTCGCTCGCCTTTCAAGGAGCGATTCCTAACAGCAGAAGCAGCAGAGGCACAAACTGCACGACGAGAGGGGACAACGTAGAACACGTCTCTGTCCCGGCACATTTGCGTGTGCGATACTTCCCTCCGGCTCTTCGGGCCTTGCGAAGCTCTGTGTACTGCGAGCGCTGCTACTCGCAGCTGAGAAGGACCGTGGAGCTAGCGGCGAATTCGGAGAGCTCTTCGCTGCACTGCGCCGCTCGCAAGCGGCTTCGTTCTTCGCCTTCTGCCGTCCGGCGAGAGCTGAACTCCAGCGGTCAGTTGCAGCTCTGCCCAACAGCGTGTTCTCGGTTCTGCGGGCAAGCACGCCCTCTTGCCTTGGCCGCGAGAGCAAATTCCCGAGCGAGCACTCGACTCAGTGCAATGCACCCGGAAGGACGCTCTCGCTCGCCTTTCAAGGAGCGATTCCTAACAGCAGAAGCAGCAGAGGCACAAACTGCACGACGAGAGGGGACAACGTAGAACACGTCTCTGTCCCGGCACATTTGCGTGTGCGATACTTCCCTCCGGCTCTTCGGGCCTTGCGAAGCTCTGTGTACTGCGAGCGCTGCTACTCGCAGCTGAGAAGGACCGTGGAGCTAGCGGCGAATTCGGAGAGCTCTTCGCTGCACTGCGCCGCTCGCAAGCGGCTTCGTTCTTCGCCTTCTGCCGTCCGGCGAGAGCTGAACTCCAGCGGTCAGTTGCAGCTCTGCCCAAGAGCGTGTTCTCGGTTCTGCGGGCAAGCACGCCCTCTTGCCTTGGCCGCGAGAGCAAAGTCCCGAGCGAGCACTCGACTCAGTGCAATGCACCCGGAAGGACGCTCTCGCTCGCCTTTCAAGGAGCGATTCCTGACAGCAGAAGCAGCAGAGGCACAAACTGCACGACGAGAAGGGACAACGTAGAACACGTCTCTGTCCCGGCACATTTGCGTGTGCGATACTTCCCTCCGGCTCTTCGGGCCTTGCGAAGCTCTGTGTACTGCGAGAGCAGCTACTCGCAGCTGAGAAGGACCGTGGAGCTAGCGGCGAATTCGGAGAGCTCTTCGCTGCACTGCGCCGCTCGCAAGCGACTTCGTTCTTCGCCTTCTGCCGTCCGGCGAGAGCTGAACTCCAGCGGTCAGTTGCAGCTCTGCCCAACAGCGTGTTCTCGGTTCTGCGGGCAAGCACGCCCTCTTGCCTTGGCCCCGAGAGCAAAGTCCCGAGCGAGCACTCGACTCAGTGCAATGCACCCGGAAGGACGCTCTCGCTCGCCTTTCAAGGAGCGATTCCTGACAGCAGAAGCAGCAGAGGCACAAACTGCACGACGGGAAGGGACAACGTAGAACACGTCTCTGTCCCGGCACATTTGCGTGTGCGATACTTCCCTCCGGCTCTTCGGGCCTTGCGAAGCTCTGTGTACTGCGAGAGCAGCTACTCGCAGCTGAGAAGGACCGTGGAGCTAGCGGCGAATTCGGAGAGCTCTTCGCTGCACTGCGCCGCTCGCAAGCGGCTTCGTTCTTCGCCTTCTGCCGTCCGGCGAGAGCTGAACTCCAGCGGTCAGCTGCAGCTCTGCCCAACAGCGTGTTCTCGGTTCTGCGGGCAAGCACGCCCTCTTGCCTTGGCCCCGAGAGCAAAGTCCCGAGCGAGCACTCGACTCAGTGCAATGCACCCGGAAGGACGCTCTCGCTCGCCTTTCAAGGAGCGATTCCTGACAGCAGAAGCAGCAGAGGCACAAACTGCACGACGAGAAGGGACAACGCAGACCACGTCTCTGTCCCGGCACATTTCCGTGTGCGATACTTCCCTCCGGCTCTTCGGGCCTTGCGAAGCTCTGTGTACTGCGAGCGCTGCTACTCGCAGCTGAGAAGGACCGTGGAGCTAGCGGCGAATTCGGAGAGCTCTTCGCTGCACTGCGCCGCTCGCAAGCGGCTTCGTTCTTCGCCTTCTGCCGTCCGGCGAGAGCTGAACTCCAGCGGTCAGTTGCAGCTCTGCCCAACAGCGTGTTCTCGGTTCTGCGGGCAAGCACGCCCTCTTGCCTTGGCCCCGAGAGCAAAGTCCCGAGCGAGCACTCGACTCAGTGCAATGCACCCGGAAGGACGCTCTCGCTCGCCTTTCAAGGAGCGATTCCTAACAGCAGAAGCAGCAGAGGCACAAACTGCACGACGAGAGGGGACAACGTAGAACACGTCTCTGTCCCGGCACATTTGCGTGTGCGATACTTCCCTCCGGCTCTTCGGGCCTTGCGAAGCTCTGTGTACTGCGAGCGCTGCTACTCGCAGCTGAGAAGGACCGTGGAGCTAGCGGCGAATTCGGAGAGCTCTTCGCTGCACTGCGCCGCTCGCAAGCGGCTTCGTTCTTCGCCTTCTGCCGTCCGGCGAGAGCTGAACTCCAGCGGTCAGTTGCAGCTCTGCCCAACAGCGTGTTCTCGGTTCTGCGGGCAAGCACGCCCTCTTGCCTTGGCCGCGAGAGCAAAGTCCCGAGCGAGCACTCGACTCAGTGCAATGCACCCGGAAGGACGCTCTCGCTCGCCTTTCAAGGAGCGATTCCTAACAGCAGAAGCAGCAGAGGCACAAACTGCACGACGAGAGGGGACAACGTAGAACACGTCTCTGTCCCGGCACATTTGCGTGTGCGATACTTCCCTCCGGCTCTTCGGGCCTTGCGAAGCTCTGTGTACTGCGAGAGCAGCTACTCGCAGCTGAGAAGGACCGTGGAGCTAGCGGCGAATTCGGAGAGCTCTTCGCTGCACTGCGCCGCTCGCAAGCGGCTTCGTTCTTCGCCTTCTGCCGTCCGGCGAGAGCTGAACTCCAGCGGTCAGTTGCAGCTCTGCCCAACAGCGTGTTCTCGGTTCTGCGGGCAAGCACGCCCTCTTGCCTTGGCCGCGAGAGCAAAGTCCCGAGCGAGCACTCGACTCAGTGCAATGCACCCGGAAGGACGCTCTCGCTCGCCTTTCAAGGAGCGATTCCTAACAGCAGAAGCAGCAGAGGCACAAACTGCACGACGAGAGGGGACAACGTAGAACACGTCTCTGTCCCGGCACATTTGCGTGTGCGATACTTCCCTCCGGCTCTTCGGGCCTTGCGAAGCTCTGTGTACTGCGAGAGCAGCTACTCGCAGCTGAGAAGGACCGTGGAGCTAGCGGCGAATTCGGAGAGCTCTTCGCTGCACTGCGCCGCTCGCAAGCGGCTTCGTTCTTCGCCTTCTGCCGTCCGGCGAGAGCTGAACTCCAGCGGTCAGTTGCAGCTCTGCCCAACAGCGTGTTCTCGGTTCTGCGGGCAAGCACGCCCTCTTGCCTTGGCCGCGAGAGCAAAGTCCCGAGCGAGCACTCGACTCAGTGCAATGCACCCGGAAGGACGCTCTCGCTCGCCTTTCAAGGAGCGATTCCTGACAGCAGAAGCAGCAGAGGCACAAACTGCACGACGAGAGGGGACACCGTAGAACACGTCTCTGTCCTGGCACATTTGCGTGTGCGATACTTCCCTCCGGCTCTTCGGGCCTTGCGAAGCTCTGTGTACTGCGAGCGCTGCTACTCGCAGCTGAGAAGGACCGTGGAGCTAGCGGCGAATTCGGAGAGCTCTTCGCTGCACTGCGCCGCTCGCAAGCGGCTTCGTTCTTCGCCTTCTGCCGTCCGGCGAGAGCTGAACTCCAGCGGTCAGCTGCAGCTCTGCCCAACAGCGTGTTCTCGGTTCTGCGGGCAAGCACGCCCTCTTGCCTTGGCCGCGAGAGCAAAGTCCCGAGCGAGCACTCGACTCAGTGCAATGCACCAGGAAGGACGCTCTCGCTCGCCTTTCAAGGAGCGATTCCTAACAGCAGAAGCAGCAGAGGCACAAACTGCACGACGAGAGGGGACAACGTAGAACACGTCTCTGTCCCGGCACATTTGCGTGTGCGATACTTCCCTCCGGCTCTTCGGGCCTTGCGAAGCTCTGTGTACTGCGAGAGCAGCTACTCGCAGCTGAGAAGGACCGTGGAGCTAGCGGCGAATTCGGAGAGCTCTTCGCTGCACTGCGCCGCTCGCAAGCGGCTTCGTTCTTCGCCTTCTGCCGTCCGGCGAGAGCTGAACTCCAGCGGTCAGTTGCAGCTCTGCCCAACAGCGTGTTCTCGGTTCTGCGGGCAAGCACGCCCTCTTGCCTTGGCCGCGAGAGCAAAGTCCCGAGCGAGCACTCGACTCAGTGCAATGCACCCGGAAGGACGCTCTCGCTCGCCTTTCAAGGAGCGATTCCTAACAGCAGAAGCAGCAGAGGCACAAACTGCACGACGAGAGGGGACAACGTAGAACACGTCTCTGTCCCGGCACATTTGCGTGTGCGATACTTCCCTCCGGCTCTTCGGGCCTTGCGAAGCTCTGTGTACTGCGAGAGCAGCTACTCGCAGCTGAGAAGGACCGTGGAGCTAGCGGCGAATTCGGAGAGCTCTTCGCTGCACTGCGCCGCTCGCAAGCGGCTTCGTTCTTCGCCTTCTGCCGTCCGGCGAGAGCTGAACTCCAGCGGTCAGTTGCAGCTCTGCCCAACAGCGTGTTCTCGGTTCTGCGGGCAAGCACGCCCTCTTGCCTTGGCCGCGAGAGCAAAGTCCCGAGCGAGCACTCGACTCAGTGCAATGCACCCGGAAGGACGCTCTCGCTCGCCTTTCAAGGAGCGATTCCTAACAGCAGAAGCAGCAGAGGCACAAACTGCACGACGAGAGGGGACAACGTAGAACACGTCTCTGTCCCGGCACATTTGCGTGTGCGATACTTCCCTCCGGCTCTTCGGGCCTTGCGAAGCTCTGTGTACTGCGAGAGCAGCTACTCGCAGCTGAGAAGGACCGTGGAGCTAGCGGCGAATTCGGAGAGCTCTTCGCTGCACTGCGCCGCTCGCAAGCGGCTTCGTTCTTCGCCTTCTGCCGTCCGGCGAGAGCTGAACTCCAGCGGTCAGTTGCAGCTCTGCCCAACAGCGTGTTCTCGGTTCTGCGGGCAAGCACGCCCTCTTGCCTTGGCCGCGAGAGCAAAGTCCCGAGCGAGCACTCGACTCAGTGCAATGCACCCGGAAGGACGCTCTCGCTCGCCTTTCAAGGAGCGATTCCTAACAGCAGAAGCAGCAGAGGCACAAACTGCACGACGAGAGGGGACAACGTAGAACACGTCTCTGTCCCGGCACATTTGCGTGTGCGATACTTCCCTCCGGGTCTTCGGGCCTTGCGAAGCTCTGTGTACTGCGAGAGCAGCTACTCGCAGCTGAGAAGGACCGTGGAGCTAGCGGCGAATTCGGAGAGCTCTTCGCTGCACTGCGCCGCTCGCAAGCGGCTTCGTTCTTCGCCTTCTGCCGTCCGGCGAGAGCTGAACTCCAGCGGTCAGCTGCAGCTCTGCCCAACAGCGTGTTCTCGGTTCTGCGGGCAAGCACGCCCTCTTGCCTTGGCCGCGAGAGCAAAGTCCCGAGCGAGCACTCGACTCAGTGCAATGCACCCGGAAGGACGCTCTCGCTCGCCTTTCAAGGAGCGATTCCTGACAGCAGAAGCAGCAGAGGCACAAACTGCACGACGAGAGGGGACAACGTAGAACACGTCTCTGTCCCGGCACATTTGCGTGTGCGATACTTCCCTCCGGCTCTTCGGGCCTTGCGAAGCTCTGTGTACTGCGAGCGCTGCTACTCGCAGCTGAGAAGGACCGTGGAGCTAGCGGCGAATTCGGAGAGCTCTTCGCTGCACTGCGCCGCTCGCAAGCGGCTTCGTTCTTCGCCTTCTGCCGTCCGGCGAGAGCTGAACTCCAGCGGTCAGCTGCAGCTCTGCCCAACAGCGTGTTCTCGGTTCTGCGGGCAAGCACGCCCTCTTGCCTTGGCCCCGAGAGCAAAGTCCCGAGCGAGCACTCGACTCAGTGCAATGCACCCGGAAGGACGCTCTCGCTCGCCTTTCAAGGAGCGATTCCTAACAGCAGAAGCAGCAGAGGCACAAACTGCACGACGAGAGGGGACACCGTAGAACACGTCTCTGTCCCGGCACATTTGCGTGTGCGATACTTCCCTCCGGGTCTTCGGGCCTTGCGAAGCTCTGTGTACTGCGAGAGCAGCTACTCGCAGCTGAGAAGGACCGTGGAGCTAGCGGCGAATTCGGAGAGCTCTTCGCTGCACTGCGCCGCTCGCAAGCGGCTTCGTTCTTCGCCTTCTGCCGTCCGGCGAGAGCTGAACTCCAGCGGTCAGCTGCAGCTCTGCCCAACAGCGTGTTCTCGGTTCTGCGGGCAAGCACGCCCTCTTGCCTTGGCCCCGAGAGCAAAGTCCCGAGCGAGCACTCGACTCAGTGCAATGCACCCGGAAGGACGCTCTCGCTCGCCTTTCAAGGAGCGATTCCTGACAGCAGAAGCAGCAGAGGCACAAACTGCACGACGAGAAGGGACAACGCAGACCACGTCTCTGTCCCGGCACATTTCCGTGTGCGATACTTCCCTCCGGCTCTTCGGGCCTTGCGAAGCTCTGTGTACTGCGAGCGCTGCTACTCGCAGCTGAGAAGGACCGTGGAGCTAGCGGCGAATTCGGAGAGCTCTTCGCTGCACTGCGCCGCTCGCAAGCGCCTTCGTTCTTCGCCTTCTGCCGTCCGGCGAGAGCTGAACTCCAGCGGTCAGCTGCAGCTCTGCCCAACAGCGTGTTCTCGGTTCTGCGGGCAAGCACGCCCTCTTGCCTTGGCCGCGAGAGCAAAGTCCCGAGCGAGCACTCGACTCAGTGCAATGCACCCGGAAGGACGCTCTCGCTCGCCTTTCAAGGAGCGATTCCTAACAGCAGAAGCAGCAGAGGCACAAACTGCACGACGAGAGGGGACAACGTAGAACACGTCTCTGTCCCGGCACATTTGCGTGTGCGATACTTCCCTCCGGCTCTTCGGGCCTTGCGAAGCTCTGTGTACTGCGAGAGCAGCTACTCGCAGCTGAGAAGGACCGTGGAGCTAGCGGCGAATTCGGAGAGCTCTTCGCTGCACTGCGCCGCTCGCAAGCGGCTTCGTTCTTCGCCTTCTGCCGTCCGGCGAGAGCTGAACTCCAGCGGTCAGTTGCAGCTCTGCCCAACAGCGTGTTCTCGGTTCTGCGGGCAAGCACGCCCTCTTGCCTTGGCCGCGAGAGCAAAGTCCCGAGCGAGCACTCGACTCAGTGCAATGCACCCGGAAGGACGCTCTCGCTCGCCTTTCAAGGAGCGATTCCTGACAGCAGAAGCAGCAGAGGCACAAACTGCACGACGAGAGGGGACACCGTAGAACACGTCTCTGTCCTGGCACATTTGCGTGTGCGATACTTCCCTCCGGCTCTTCGGGCCTTGCGAAGCTCTGTGTACTGCGAGCGCTGCTACTCGCAGCTGAGAAGGACCGTGGAGCTAGCGGCGAATTCGGAGAGCTCTTCGCTGCACTGCGCCGCTCGCAAGCGGCTTCGTTCTTCGCCTTCTGCCGTCCGGCGAGAGCTGAACTCCAGCGGTCAGCTGCAGCTCTGCCCAACAGCGTGTTCTCGGTTCTGCGGGCAAGCACGCCCTCTTGCCTTGGCCCCGAGAGCAAAGTCCCGAGCGAGCACTCGACTCAGTGCAATGCACCCGGAAGGACGCTCTCGCTCGCCTTTCAAGGAGCGATTCCTAACAGCAGAAGCAGCAGAGGCACAAACTGCACGACGAGAGGGGACACCGTAGAACACGTCTCTGTCCCGGCACATTTGCGTGTGCGATACTTCCCTCCGGCTCTTCGGGCCTTGCGAAGCTCTGTGTACTGCGAGAGCAGCTACTCGCAGCTGAGAAGGACCGTGGAGCTAGCGGCGAATTCGGAGAGCTCTTCGCTGCACTGCGCCGCTCGCAAGCGGCTTCGTTCTTCGCCTTCTGCCGTCCGGCGAGAGCTGAACTCCAGCGGTCAGCTGCAGCTCTGCCCAACAGCGTGTTCTCGGTTCTGCGGGCAAGCACGCCCTCTTGCCTTGGCCCCGAGAGCAAAGTCCCGAGCGAGCACTCGACTCAGTGCAATGCACCCGGAAGGACGCTCTCGCTCGCCTTTCAAGGAGCGATTCCTGACAGCAGAAGCAGCAGAGGCACAAACTGCACGACGAGAAGGGACAACGCAGACCACGTCTCTGTCCCGGCACATTTCCGTGTGCGATACTTCCCTCCGGCTCTTCGGGCCTTGCGAAGCTCTGTGTACTGCGAGCGCTGCTACTCGCAGCTGAGAAGGACCGTGGAGCTAGCGGCGAATTCGGAGAGCTCTTCGCTGCACTGCGCCGCTCGCAAGCGGCTTCGTTCTTCGCCTTCTGCCGTCCGGCGAGAGCTGAACTCCAGCGGTCAGTTGCAGCTCTGCCCAACAGCGTGTTCTCGGTTCTGCGGGCAAGCACGCCCTCTTGCCTTGGCCCCGAGAGCAAAGTCCCGAGCGAGCACTCGACTCAGTGCAATGCACCCGGAAGGACGCTCTCGCTCGCCTTTCAAGGAGCGATTCCTAACAGCAGAAGCAGCAGAGGCACAAACTGCACGACGAGAGGGGACAACGTAGAACACGTCTCTGTCCCGGCACATTTGCGTGTGCGATACTTCCCTCCGGGTCTTCGGGCCTTGCGAAGCTCTGTGTACTGCGAGAGCAGCTACTCGCAGCTGAGAAGGACCGTGGAGCTAGCGGCGAATTCGGAGAGCTCTTCGCTGCACTGCGCCGCTCGCAAGCGGCTTCGTTCTTCGCCTTCTGCCGTCCGGCGAGAGCTGAACTCCAGCGGTCAGCTGCAGCTCTGCCCAACAGCGTGTTCTCGGTTCTGCGGGCAAGCACGCCCTCTTGCCTTGGCCCCGAGAGCAAAGTCCCGAGCGAGCACTCGACTCAGTGCAATGCACCCGGAAGGACGCTCTCGCTCGCCTTTCAAGGAGCGATTCCTGACAGCAGAAGCAGCAGAGGCACAAACTGCACGACGAGAAGGGACAACGCAGACCACGTCTCTGTCCCGGCACATTTCCGTGTGCGATACTTCCCTCCGGCTCTTCGGGCCTTGCGAAGCTCTGTGTACTGCGAGCGCTGCTACTCGCAGCTGAGAAGGACCGTGGAGCTAGCGGCGAATTCGGAGAGCTCTTCGCTGCACTGCGCCGCTCGCAAGCGCCTTCGTTCTTCGCCTTCTGCCGTCCGGCGAGAGCTGAACTCCAGCGGTCAGCTGCAGCTCTGCCCAACAGCGTGTTCTCGGTTCTGCGGGCAAGCACGCCCTCTTGCCTTGGCCCCGAGAGCAAAGTCCCGAGCGAGCACTCGACTCAGTGCAATGCACCCGGAAGGACGCTCTCGCTCGCCTTTCAAGGAGCGATTCCTAACAGCAGAAGCAGCAGAGGCACAAACTGCACGACGAGAGGGGACAACGTAGAACACGTCTCTGTCCCGGCACATTTGCGTGTGCGATACTTCCCTCCGGGTCTTCGGGCCTTGCGAAGCTCTGTGTACTGCGAGAGCAGCTACTCGCAGCTGAGAAGGACCGTGGAGCTAGCGGCGAATTCGGAGAGCTCTTCGCTGCACTGCGCCGCTCGCAAGCGCCTTCGTTCTTCGCCTTCTGCCGTCCGGCGAGAGCTGAACTCCAGCGGTCAGTTGCAGCTCTGCCCAACAGCGTGTTCTCGGTTCTGCGGGCAAGCACGCCCTCTTGCCTTGGCCGCGAGAGCGAAGTCCCGAGCGAGCACTCGACTCAGTGCAATGCACCCGGAAGGACGCTCTCGCTCGCCTTTCAAGGAGCGATTCCTAACAGCAGAAGCAGCAGAGGCACAAACTGCACGACGAGAGGGGACAACGTAGAACACGTCTCTGTCCCGGCACATTTGCGTGTGCGATACTTCCCTCCGGCTCTTCGGGCCTTGCGAAGCTCTGTGTACTGCGAGAGCAGCTACTCGCAGCTGAGAAGGACCGTGGAGCTAGCGGCGAATTCGGAGAGCTCTTCGCTGCACTGCGCCGCTCGCAAGCGGCTTCGTTCTTCGCCTTCTGCCGTCCGGCGAGAGCTGAACTCCAGCGGTCAGTTGCAGCTCTGCCCAACAGCGTGTTCTCGGTTCTGCGGGCAAGCACGCCCTCTTGCCTTGGCCGCGAGAGCAAAGTCCCGAGCGAGCACTCGACTCAGTGCAATGCACCCGGAAGGACGCTCTCGCTCGCCTTTCAAGGAGCGATTCCTAACAGCAGAAGCAGCAGAGGCACAAACTGCACGACGAGAGGGGACACCGTAGAACACGTCTCTGTCCCGGCACATTTGCGTGTGCGATACTTCCCTCCGGGTCTTCGGGCCTTGCGAAGCTCTGTGTACTGCGAGAGCAGCTACTCGCAGCTGAGAAGGACCGTGGAGCTAGCGGCGAATTCGGAGAGCTCTTCGCTGCACTGCGCCGCTCGCAAGCGGCTTCGTTCTTCGCCTTCTGCCGTCCGGCGAGAGCTGAACTCCAGCGGTCAGTTGCAGCTCTGCCCAACAGCGTGTTCTCGGTTCTGCGGGCAAGCACGCCCTCTTGCCTTGGCCGCGAGAGCAAAGTCCCGAGCGAGCACTCGACTCAGTGCAATGCACCCGGAAGGACGCTCTCGCTCGCCTTTCAAGGAGCGATTCCTAACAGCAGAAGCAGCAGAGGCACAAACTGCACGACGAGAGGGGACAACGTAGAACACGTCTCTGTCCCGGCACATTTGCGTGTGCGATACTTCCCTCCGGCTCTTCGGGCCTTGCGAAGCTCTGTGTACTGCGAGAGCAGCTACTCGCAGCTGAGAAGGACCGTGGAGCTAGCGGCGAATTCGGAGAGCTCTTCGCTGCACTGCGCCGCTCGCAAGCGGCTTCGTTCTTCGCCTTCTGCCGTCCGGCGAGAGCTGAACTCCAGCGGTCAGTTGCAGCTCTGCCCAACAGCGTGTTCTCGGTTCTGCGGGCAAGCACGCCCTCTTGCCTTGGCCGCGAGAGCAAAGTCCCGAGCGAGCACTCGACTCAGTGCAATGCACCCGGAAGGACGCTCTCGCTCGCCTTTCAAGGAGCGATTCCTAACAGCAGAAGCAGCAGAGGCACAAACTGCACGACGAGAGGGGACAACGTAGAACACGTCTCTGTCCCGGCACATTTGCGTGTGCGATACTTCCCTCCGGCTCTTCGGGCCTTGCGAAGCTCTGTGTACTGCGAGAGCAGCTACTCGCAGCTGAGAAGGACCGTGGAGCTAGCGGCGAATTCGGAGAGCTCTTCGCTGCACTGCGCCGCTCGCAAGCGGCTTCGTTCTTCGCCTTCTGCCGTCCGGCGAGAGCTGAACTCCAGCGGTCAGTTGCAGCTCTGCCCAACAGCGTGTTCTCGGTTCTGCGGGCAAGCACGCCCTCTTGCCTTGGCCGCGAGAGCAAAGTCCCGAGCGAGCACTCGACTCAGTGCAATGCACCCGGAAGGACGCTCTCGCTCGCCTTTCAAGGAGCGATTCCTGACAGCAGAAGCAGCAGAGGCACAAACTGCACGACGAGAGGGGACACCGTAGAACACGTCTCTGTCCTGGCACATTTGCGTGTGCGATACTTCCCTCCGGCTCTTCGGGCCTTGCGAAGCTCTGTGTACTGCGAGCGCTGCTACTCGCAGCTGAGAAGGACCGTGGAGCTAGCGGCGAATTCGGAGAGCTCTTCGCTGCACTGCGCCGCTCGCAAGCGGCTTCGTTCTTCGCCTTCTGCCGTCCGGCGAGAGCTGAACTCCAGCGGTCAGTTGCAGCTCTGCCCAACAGCGTGTTCTCGGTTCTGCGGGCAAGCACGCCCTCTTGCCTTGGCCGCGAGAGCAAAGTCCCGAGCGAGCACTCGACTCAGTGCAATGCACCCGGAAGGACGCTCTCGCTCGCCTTTCAAGGAGCGATTCCTAACAGCAGAAGCAGCAGAGGCACAAACTGCACGACGAGAGGGGACAACGTAGAACACGTCTCTGTCCCGGCACATTTGCGTGTGCGATACTTCCCTCCGGCTCTTCGGGCCTTGCGAAGCTCTGTGTACTGCGAGAGCAGCTACTCGCAGCTGAGAAGGACCGTGGAGCTAGCGGCGAATTCGGAGAGCTCTTCGCTGCACTGCGCCGCTCGCAAGCGGCTTCGTTCTTCGCCTTCTGCCGTCCGGCGAGAGCTGAACTCCAGCGGTCAGTTGCAGCTCTGCCCAACAGCGTGTTCTCGGTTCTGCGGGCAAGCACGCCCTCTTGCCTTGGCCCCGAGAGCAAAGTCCCGAGCGAGCACTCGACTCAGTGCAATGCACCAGGAAGGACGCTCTCGCTCGCCTTTCAAGGAGCGATTCCTAACAGCAGAAGCAGCAGAGGCACAAACTGCACGACGAGAGGGGACAACGTAGAACACGTCTCTGTCCCGGCACATTTGCGTGTGCGATACTTCCCTCCGGCTCTTCGGGCCTTGCGAAGCTCTGTGTACTGCGAGAGCAGCTACTCGCAGCTGAGAAGGACCGTGGAGCTAGCGGCGAATTCGGAGAGCTCTTCGCTGCACTGCGCCGCTCGCAACCGCCTTCGTTCTTCGCCTTCTGCCGTCCGGCGAGAGCTGAACTCCAGCGGTCAGTTGCAGCTCTGCCCAACAGCGTGTTCTCGGTTCTGCGGGCAAGCACGCCCTCTTGCCTTGGCCGCGAGAGCAAAGTCCCGAGCGAGCACTCGACTCAGTGCAATGCACCCGGAAGGACGCTCTCGCTCGCCTTTCAAGGAGCGATTCCTAACAGCAGAAGCAGCAGAGGCACAAACTGCACGACGAGAGGGGACAACGTAGAACACGTCTCTGTCCCGGCACATTTGCGTGTGCGATACTTCCCTCCGGCTCTTCGGGCCTTGCGAAGCTCTGTGTACTGCGAGAGCAGCTACTCGCAGCTGAGAAGGACCGTGGAGCTAGCGGCGAATTCGGAGAGCTCTTCGCTGCACTGCGCCGCTCGCAAGCGGCTTCGTTCTTCGCCTTCTGCCGTCCGGCGAGAGCTGAACTCCAGCGGTCAGTTGCAGCTCTGCCCAACAGCGTGTTCTCGGTTCTGCGGGCAAGCACGCCCTCTTGCCTTGGCCGCGAGAGCAAAGTCCCGAGCGAGCACTCGACTCAGTGCAATGCACCCGGAAGGACGCTCTCGCTCGCCTTTCAAGGAGCGATTCCTAACAGCAGAAGCAGCAGAGGCACAAACTGCACGACGAGAGGGGACAACGTAGAACACGTCTCTGTCCCGGCACATTTGCGTGTGCGATACTTCCCTCCGGGTCTTCGGGCCTTGCGAAGCTCTGTGTACTGCGAGAGCAGCTACTCGCAGCTGAGAAGGACCGTGGAGCTAGCGGCGAATTCGGAGAGCTCTTCGCTGCACTGCGCCGCTCGCAAGCGCCTTCGTTCTTCGCCTTCTGCCGTCCGGCGAGAGCTGAACTCCAGCGGTCAGTTGCAGCTCTGCCCAACAGCGTGTTCTCGGTTCTGCGGGCAAGCACGCCCTCTTGCCTTGGCCGCGAGAGCAAAGTCCCGAGCGAGCACTCGACTCAGTGCAATGCACCCGGAAGGACGCTCTCGCTCGCCTTTCAAGGAGCGATTCCTGACAGCAGAAGCAGCAGAGGCACAAACTGCACGACGAGAGGGGACACCGTAGAACACGTCTCTGTCCCGGCACATTTGCGTGTGCGATACTTCCCTCCGGGTCTTCGGGCCTTGCGAAGCTCTGTGTACTGCGAGAGCAGCTACTCGCAGCTGAGAAGGACCGTGGAGCTAGCGGCGAATTCGGAGAGCTCTTCGCTGCACTGCGCCGCTCGCAAGCGGCTTCGTTCTTCGCCTTCTGCCGTCCGGCGAGAGCTGAACTCCAGCGGTCAGCTGCAGCTCTGCCCAACAGCGTGTTCTCGGTTCTGCGGGCAAGCACGCCCTCTTGCCTTGGCCCCGAGAGCAAAGTCCCGAGCGAGCACTCGACTCAGTGCAATGCACCCGGAAGGACGCTCTCGCTCGCCTTTCAAGGAGCGATTCCTGACAGCAGAAGCAGCAGAGGCACAAACTGCACGACGAGAAGGGACAACGCAGACCACGTCTCTGTCCCGGCACATTTCCGTGTGCGATACTTCCCTCCGGCTCTTCGGGCCTTGCGAAGCTCTGTGTACTGCGAGCGCTGCTACTCGCAGCTGAGAAGGACCGTGGAGCTAGCGGCGAATTCGGAGAGCTCTTCGCTGCACTGCGCCGCTCGCAAGCGCCTTCGTTCTTCGCCTTCTGCCGTCCGGCGAGAGCTGAACTCCAGCGGTCAGCTGCAGCTCTGCCCAACAGCGTGTTCTCGGTTCTGCGGGCAAGCACGCCCTCTTGCCTTGGCCGCGAGAGCAAAGTCCCGAGCGAGCACTCGACTCAGTGCAATGCACCCGGAAGGACGCTCTCGCTCGCCTTTCAAGGAGCGATTCCTAACAGCAGAAGCAGCAGAGGCACAAACTGCACGACGAGAGGGGACAACGTAGAACACGTCTCTGTCCCGGCACATTTGCGTGTGCGATACTTCCCTCCGGGTCTTCGGGCCTTGCGAAGCTCTGTGTACTGCGAGAGCAGCTACTCGCAGCTGAGAAGGACCGTGGAGCTAGCGGCGAATTCGGAGAGCTCTTCGCTGCACTGCGCCGCTCGCAAGCGGCTTCGTTCTTCGCCTTCTGCCGTCCGGCGAGAGCTGAACTCCAGCGGTCAGCTGCAGCTCTGCCCAACAGCGTGTTCTCGGTTCTGCGGGCAAGCACGCCCTCTTGCCTTGGCCCCGAGAGCAAAGTCCCGAGCGAGCACTCGACTCAGTGCAATGCACCCGGAAGGACGCTCTCGCTCGCCTTTCAAGGAGCGATTCCTGACAGCAGAAGCAGCAGAGGCACAAACTGCACGACGAGAGGGGACACCGTAGAACACGTCTCTGTCCTGGCACATTTGCGTGTGCGATACTTCCCTCCGGCTCTTCGGGCCTTGCGAAGCTCTGTGTACTGCGAGCGCTGCTACTCGCAGCTGAGAAGGACCGTGGAGCTAGCGGCGAATTCGGAGAGCTCTTCGCTGCACTGCGCCGCTCGCAAGCGCCTTCGTTCTTCGCCTTCTGCCGTCCGGCGAGAGCTGAACTCCAGCGGTCAGCTGCAGCTCTGCCCAACAGCGTGTTCTCGGTTCTGCGGGCAAGCACGCCCTCTTGCCTTGGCCCCGAGAGCAAAGTCCCGAGCGAGCACTCGACTCAGTGCAATGCACCCGGAAGGACGCTCTCGCTCGCCTTTCAAGGAGCGATTCCTAACAGCAGAAGCAGCAGAGGCACAAACTGCACGACGAGAGGGGACACCGTAGAACACGTCTCTGTCCCGGCACATTTGCGTGTGCGATACTTCCCTCCGGCTCTTCGGGCCTTGCGAAGCTCTGTGTACTGCGAGAGCAGCTACTCGCAGCTGAGAAGGACCGTGGAGCTAGCGGCGAATTCGGAGAGCTCTTCGCTGCACTGCGCCGCTCGCAAGCGGCTTCGTTCTTCGCCTTCTGCCGTCCGGCGAGAGCTGAACTCCAGCGGTCAGCTGCAGCTCTGCCCAACAGCGTGTTCTCGGTTCTGCGGGCAAGCACGCCCTCTTGCCTTGGCCCCGAGAGCAAAGTCCCGAGCGAGCACTCGACTCAGTGCAATGCACCCGGAAGGACGCTCTCGCTCGCCTTTCAAGGAGCGATTCCTGACAGCAGAAGCAGCAGAGGCACAAACTGCACGACGAGAAGGGACAACGCAGACCACGTCTCTGTCCCGGCACATTTCCGTGTGCGATACTTCCCTCCGGCTCTTCGGGCCTTGCGAAGCTCTGTGTACTGCGAGCGCTGCTACTCGCAGCTGAGAAGGACCGTGGAGCTAGCGGCGAATTCGGAGAGCTCTTCGCTGCACTGCGCCGCTCGCAAGCGCCTTCGTTCTTCGCCTTCTGCCGTCCGGCGAGAGCTGAACTCCAGCGGTCAGTTGCAGCTCTGCCCAACAGCGTGTTCTCGGTTCTGCGGGCAAGCACGCCCTCTTGCCTTGGCCCCGAGAGCAAAGTCCCGAGCGAGCACTCGACTCAGTGCAATGCACCCGGAAGGACGCTCTCGCTCGCCTTTCAAGGAGCGATTCCTAACAGCAGAAGCAGCAGAGGCACAAACTGCACGACGAGAGGGGACAACGTAGAACACGTCTCTGTCCCGGCACATTTGCGTGTGCGATACTTCCCTCCGGGTCTTCGGGCCTTGCGAAGCTCTGTGTACTGCGAGAGCAGCTACTCGCAGCTGAGAAGGACCGTGGAGCTAGCGGCGAATTCGGAGAGCTCTTCGCTGCACTGCGCCGCTCGCAAGCGCCTTCGTTCTTCGCCTTCTGCCGTCCGGCGAGAGCTGAACTCCAGCGGTCAGTTGCAGCTCTGCCCAACAGCGTGTTCTCGGTTCTGCGGGCAAGCACGCCCTCTTGCCTTGGCCGCGAGAGCGAAGTCCCGAGCGAGCACTCGACTCAGTGCAATGCACCCGGAAGGACGCTCTCGCTCGCCTTTCAAGGAGCGATTCCTAACAGCAGAAGCAGCAGAGGCACAAACTGCACGACGAGAGGGGACAACGTAGAACACGTCTCTGTCCCGGCACATTTGCGTGTGCGATACTTCCCTCCGGCTCTTCGGGCCTTGCGAAGCTCTGTGTACTGCGAGAGCAGCTACTCGCAGCTGAGAAGGACCGTGGAGCTAGCGGCGAATTCGGAGAGCTCTTCGCTGCACTGCGCCGCTCGCAAGCGCCTTCGTTCTTCGCCTTCTGCCGTCCGGCGAGAGCTTAACTCCAGCGGTCAGCTGCAGCTCTGCCCAACAGCGTGTTCTCGGTTCTGCGGGCAAGCACGCCCTCTTGCCTTGGCCGCGAGAGCAAAGTCCCGAGCGAGCACTCGACTCAGTGCAATGCACCCGGAAGGACGCTCTCGCTCGCCTTTCAAGGAGCGATTCCTAACAGCAGAAGCAGCAGAGGCACAAACTGCACGACGAGAGGGGACACCGTAGAACACGTCTCTGTCCCGGCACATTTGCGTGTGCGATACTTCCCTCCGGGTCTTCGGGCCTTGCGAAGCTCTGTGTACTGCGAGAGCAGCTACTCGCAGCTGAGAAGGACCGTGGAGCTAGCGGCGAATTCGGAGAGCTCTTCGCTGCACTGCGCCGCTCGCAAGCGCCTTCGTTCTTCGCCTTCTGCCGTCCGGCGAGAGCTGAACTCCAGCGGTCAGTTGCAGCTCTGCCCAACAGCGTGTTCTCGGTTCTGCGGGCAAGCACGCCCTCTTGCCTTGGCCGCGAGAGCAAAGTCCCGAGCGAGCACTCGACTCAGTGCAATGCACCCGGAAGGACGCTCTCGCTCGCCTTTCAAGGAGCGATTCCTGACAGCAGAAGCAGCAGAGGCACAAACTGCACGACGAGAGGGGACACCGTAGAACACGTCTCTGTCCCGGCACATTTGCGTGTGCGATACTTCCCTCCGGCTCTTCGGGCCTTGCGAAGCTCTGTGTACTGCGAGCGCTGCTACTCGCAGCTGAGAAGGACCGTGGAGCTAGCGGCGAATTCGGAGAGCTCTTCGCTGCACTGCGCCGCTCGCAAGCGGCTTCGTTCTTCGCCTTCTGCCGTCCGGCGAGAGCTGAACTCCAGCGGTCAGCTGCAGCTCTGCCCAACAGCGTGTTCTCGGTTCTGCGGGCAAGCACGCCCTCTTGCCTTGGCCCCGAGAGCAAAGTCCCGAGCGAGCACTCGACTCAGTGCAATGCACCCGGAAGGACGCTCTCGCTCGCCTTTCAAGGAGCGATTCCTAACAGCAGAAGCAGCAGAGGCACAAACTGCACGACGAGAGGGGACACCGTAGAACACGTCTCTGTCCCGGCACATTTGCGTGTGCGATACTTCCCTCCGGGTCTTCGGGCCTTGCGAAGCTCTGTGTACTGCGAGAGCAGCTACTCGCAGCTGAGAAGGACCGTGGAGCTAGCGGCGAATTCGGAGAGCTCTTCGCTGCACTGCGCCGCTCGCAAGCGGCTTCGTTCTTCGCCTTCTGCCGTCCGGCGAGAGCTGAACTCCAGCGGTCAGCTGCAGCTCTGCCCAACAGCGTGTTCTCGGTTCTGCGGGCAAGCACGCCCTCTTGCCTTGGCCCCGAGAGCAAAGTCCCGAGCGAGCACTCGACTCAGTGCAATGCACCCGGAAGGACGCTCTCGCTCGCCTTTCAAGGAGCGATTCCTGACAGCAGAAGCAGCAGAGGCACAAACTGCACGACGAGAAGGGACAACGCAGACCACGTCTCTGTCCCGGCACATTTCCGTGTGCGATACTTCCCTCCGGCTCTTCGGGCCTTGCGAAGCTCTGTGTACTGCGAGCGCTGCTACTCGCAGCTGAGAAGGACCGTGGAGCTAGCGGCGAATTCGGAGAGCTCTTCGCTGCACTGCGCCGCTCGCAAGCGCCTTCGTTCTTCGCCTTCTGCCGTCCGGCGAGAGCTGAACTCCAGCGGTCAGCTGCAGCTCTGCCCAACAGCGTGTTCTCGGTTCTGCGGGCAAGCACGCCCTCTTGCCTTGGCCGCGAGAGCAAAGTCCCGAGCGAGCACTCGACTCAGTGCAATGCACCCGGAAGGACGCTCTCGCTCGCCTTTCAAGGAGCGATTCCTAACAGCAGAAGCAGCAGAGGCACAAACTGCACGACGAGAGGGGACACCGTAGAACACGTCTCTGTCCCGGCACATTTGCGTGTGCGATACTTCCCTCCGGGTCTTCGGGCCTTGCGAAGCTCTGTGTACTGCGAGAGCAGCTACTCGCAGCTGAGAAGGACCGTGGAGCTAGCGGCGAATTCGGAGAGCTCTTCGCTGCACTGCGCCGCTCGCAAGCGGCTTCGTTCTTCGCCTTCTGCCGTCCGGCGAGAGCTGAACTCCAGCGGTCAGCTGCAGCTCTGCCCAACAGCGTGTTCTCGGTTCTGCGGGCAAGCACGCCCTCTTGCCTTGGCCCCGAGAGCAAAGTCCCGAGCGAGCACTCGACTCAGTGCAATGCACCCGGAAGGACGCTCTCGCTCGCCTTTCAAGGAGCGATTCCTGACAGCAGAAGCAGCAGAGGCACAAACTGCACGACGAGAGGGGACACCGTAGAACACGTCTCTGTCCTGGCACATTTGCGTGTGCGATACTTCCCTCCGGCTCTTCGGGCCTTGCGAAGCTCTGTGTACTGCGAGCGCTGCTACTCGCAGCTGAGAAGGACCGTGGAGCTAGCGGCGAATTCGGAGAGCTCTTCGCTGCACTGCGCCGCTCGCAAGCGGCTTCGTTCTTCGCCTTCTGCCGTCCGGCGAGAGCTGAACTCCAGCGGTCAGCTGCAGCTCTGCCCAACAGCGTGTTCTCGGTTCTGCGGGCAAGCACGCCCTCTTGCCTTGGCCCCGAGAGCAAAGTCCCGAGCGAGCACTCGACTCAGTGCAATGCACCCGGAAGGACGCTCTCGCTCGCCTTTCAAGGAGCGATTCCTAACAGCAGAAGCAGCAGAGGCACAAACTGCACGACGAGAGGGGACACCGTAGAACACGTCTCTGTCCCGGCACATTTGCGTGTGCGATACTTCCCTCCGGCTCTTCGGGCCTTGCGAAGCTCTGTGTACTGCGAGAGCAGCTACTCGCAGCTGAGAAGGACCGTGGAGCTAGCGGCGAATTCGGAGAGCTCTTCGCTGCACTGCGCCGCTCGCAAGCGGCTTCGTTCTTCGCCTTCTGCCGTCCGGCGAGAGCTGAACTCCAGCGGTCAGCTGCAGCTCTGCCCAACAGCGTGTTCTCGGTTCTGCGGGCAAGCACGCCCTCTTGCCTTGGCCGCGAGAGCAAAGTCCCGAGCGAGCACTCGACTCAGTGCAATGCACCCGGAAGGACGCTCTCGCTCGCCTTTCAAGGAGCGATTCCTGACAGCAGAAGCAGCAGAGGCACAAACTGCACGACGAGAAGGGACAACGCAGACCACGTCTCTGTCCCGGCACATTTCCGTGTGCGATACTTCCCTCCGGCTCTTCGGGCCTTGCGAAGCTCTGTGTACTGCGAGCGCTGCTACTCGCAGCTGAGAAGGACCGTGGAGCTAGCGGCGAATTCGGAGAGCTCTTCGCTGCACTGCGCCGCTCGCAAGCGGCTTCGTTCTTCGCCTTCTGCCGTCCGGCGAGAGCTGAACTCCAGCGGTCAGTTGCAGCTCTGCCCAACAGCGTGTTCTCGGTTCTGCGGGCAAGCACGCCCTCTTGCCTTGGCCGCGAGAGCAAAGTCCCGAGCGAGCACTCGACTCAGTGCAATGCACCCGGAAGGACGCTCTCGCTCGCCTTTCAAGGAGCGATTCCTAACAGCAGAAGCAGCAGAGGCACAAACTGCACGACGAGAGGGGACAACGTAGAACACGTCTCTGTCCCGGCACATTTGCGTGTGCGATACTTCCCTCCGGCTCTTCGGGCCTTGCGAAGCTCTGTGTACTGCGAGAGCAGCTACTCGCAGCTGAGAAGGACCGTGGAGCTAGCGGCGAATTCGGAGAGCTCTTCGCTGCACTGCGCCGCTCGCAAGCGGCTTCGTTCTTCGCCTTCTGCCGTCCGGCGAGAGCTGAACTCCAGCGGTCAGTTGCAGCTCTGCCCAACAGCGTGTTCTCGGTTCTGCGGGCAAGCACGCCCTCTTGCCTTGGCCGCGAGAGCAAAGTCCCGAGCGAGCACTCGACTCAGTGCAATGCACCCGGAAGGACGCTCTCGCTCGCCTTTCAAGGAGCGATTCCTAACAGCAGAAGCAGCAGAGGCACAAACTGCACGACGGGAAGGGACAACGTAGAACACGTCTCTGTCCCGGCACATTTGCGTGTGCGATACTTCCCTCCGGCTCTTCGGGCCTTGCGAAGCTCTGTGTACTGCGAGAGCAGCTACTCGCAGCTGAGAAGGACCGTGGAGCTAGCGGCGAATTCGGAGAGCTCTTCGCTGCACTGCGCCGCTCGCAAGCGCCTTCGTTCTTCGCCTTCTGCCGTCCGGCGAGAGCTGAACTCCAGCGGTCAGTTGCAGCTCTGCCCAACAGCGTGTTCTCGGTTCTGCGGGCAAGCACGCCCTCTTGCCTTGGCCCCGAGAGCAAAGTCCCGAGCGAGCACTCGACTCAGTGCAATGCACCCGGAAGGACGCTCTCGCTCGCCTTTCAAGGAGCGATTCCTGACAGCAGAAGCAGCAGAGGCACAAACTGCACGACGAGAGGGGACACCGTAGAACACGTCTCTGTCCTGGCACATTTGCGTGTGCGATACTTCCCTCCGGCTCTTCGGGCCTTGCGAAGCTCTGTGTACTGCGAGCGCTGCTACTCGCAGCTGAGAAGGACCGTGGAGCTAGCGGCGAATTCGGAGAGCTCTTCGCTGCACTGCGCCGCTCGCAAGCGCCTTCGTTCTTCGCCTTCTGCCGTCCGGCGAGAGCTGAACTCCAGCGGTCAGCTGCAGCTCTGCCCAACAGCGTGTTCTCGGTTCTGCGGGCAAGCACGCCCTCTTGCCTTGGCCCCGAGAGCAAAGTCCCGAGCGAGCACTCGACTCAGTGCAATGCACCCGGAAGGACGCTCTCGCTCGCCTTTCAAGGAGCGATTCCTAACAGCAGAAGCAGCAGAGGCACAAACTGCATGACGAGAGGGGACACCGTAGAACACGTCTCTGTCCCGGCACATTTGCGTGTGCGATACTTCCCTCCGGGTCTTCGGGCCTTGCGAAGCTCTGTGTACTGCGAGAGCAGCTACTCGCAGCTGAGAAGGACCGTGGAGCTAGCGGCGAATTCGGAGAGCTCTTCGCTGCACTGCGCCGCTCGCAAGCGGCTTCGTTCTTCGCCTTCTGCCGTCCGGCGAGAGCTGAACTCCAGCGGTCAGCTGCAGCTCTGCCCAACAGCGTGTTCTCGGTTCTGCGGGCAAGCACGCCCTCTTGCCTTGGCCCCGAGAGCAAAGTCCCGAGCGAGCACTCGACTCAGTGCAATGCACCCGGAAGGACGCTCTCGCTCGCCTTTCAAGGAGCGATTCCTGACAGCAGAAGCAGCAGAGGCACAAACTGCACGACGAGAAGGGACAACGCAGACCACGTCTCTGTCCCGGCACATTTCCGTGTGCGATACTTCCCTCCGGCTCTTCGGGCCTTGCGAAGCTCTGTGTACTGCGAGCGCTGCTACTCGCAGCTGAGAAGGACCGTGGAGCTAGCGGCGAATTCGGAGAGCTCTTCGCTGCACTGCGCCGCTCGCAAGCGCCTTCGTTCTTCGCCTTCTGCCGTCCGGCGAGAGCTGAACTCCAGCGGTCAGTTGCAGCTCTGCCCAACAGCGTGTTCTCGGTTCTGCGGGCAAGCACGCCCTCTTGCCTTGGCCCCGAGAGCAAAGTCCCGAGCGAGCACTCGACTCAGTGCAATGCACCCGGAAGGACGCTCTCGCTCGCCTTTCAAGGAGCGATTCCTAACAGCAGAAGCAGCAGAGGCACAAACTGCACGACGAGAGGGGACAACGTAGAACACGTCTCTGTCCCGGCACATTTGCGTGTGCGATACTTCCCTCCGGGTCTTCGGGCCTTGCGAAGCTCTGTGTACTGCGAGAGCAGCTACTCGCAGCTGAGAAGGACCGTGGAGCTAGCGGCGAATTCGGAGAGCTCTTCGCTGCACTGCGCCGCTCGCAAGCGCCTTCGTTCTTCGCCTTCTGCCGTCCGGCGAGAGCTGAACTCCAGCGGTCAGTTGCAGCTCTGCCCAACAGCGTGTTCTCGGTTCTGCGGGCAAGCACGCCCTCTTGCCTTGGCCGCGAGAGCGAAGTCCCGAGCGAGCACTCGACTCAGTGCAATGCACCCGGAAGGACGCTCTCGCTCGCCTTTCAAGGAGCGATTCCTAACAGCAGAAGCAGCAGAGGCACAAACTGCACGACGAGAGGGGACAACGTAGAACACGTCTCTGTCCCGGCACATTTGCGTGTGCGATACTTCCCTCCGGCTCTTCGGGCCTTGCGAAGCTCTGTGTACTGCGAGAGCAGCTACTCGCAGCTGAGAAGGACCGTGGAGCTAGCGGCGAATTCGGAGAGCTCTTCGCTGCACTGCGCCGCTCGCAAGCGGCTTCGTTCTTCGCCTTCTGCCGTCCGGCGAGAGCTGAACTCCAGCGGTCAGTTGCAGCTCTGCCCAACAGCGTGTTCTCGGTTCTGCGGGCAAGCACGCCCTCTTGCCTTGGCCGCGAGAGCAAAGTCCCGAGCGAGCACTCGACTCAGTGCAATGCACCCGGAAGGACGCTCTCGCTCGCCTTTCAAGGAGCGATTCCTAACAGCAGAAGCAGCAGAGGCACAAACTGCACGACGAGAGGGGACACCGTAGAACACGTCTCTGTCCCGGCACATTTGCGTGTGCGATACTTCCCTCCGGGTCTTCGGGCCTTGCGAAGCTCTGTGTACTGCGAGAGCAGCTACTCGCAGCTGAGAAGGACCGTGGAGCTAGCGGCGAATTCGGAGAGCTCTTCGCTGCACTGCGCCGCTCGCAAGCGCCTTCGTTCTTCGCCTTCTGCCGTCCGGCGAGAGCTGAACTCCAGCGGTCAGTTGCAGCTCTGCCCAACAGCGTGTTCTCGGTTCTGCGGGCAAGCACGCCCTCTTGCCTTGGCCGCGAGAGCAAAGTCCCGAGCGAGCACTCGACTCAGTGCAATGCACCCGGAAGGACGCTCTCGCTCGCCTTTCAAGGAGCGATTCCTAACAGCAGAAGCAGCAGAGGCACAAACTGCACGACGAGAGGGGACAACGTAGAACACGTCTCTGTCCTGGCACATTTGCGTGTGCGATACTTCCCTCCGGCTCTTCGGGCCTTGCGAAGCTCTGTGTACTGCGAGCGCTGCTACTCGCAGCTGAGAAGGACCGTGGAGCTAGCGGCGAATTCGGAGAGCTCTTCGCTGCACTGCGCCGCTCGCAAGCGGCTTCGTTCTTCGCCTTCTGCCGTCCGGCGAGAGCTGAACTCCAGCGGTCAGTTGCAGCTCTGCCCAACAGCGTGTTCTCGGTTCTGCGGGCAAGCACGCCCTCTTGCCTTGGCCGCGAGAGCAAAGTCCCGAGCGAGCACTCGACTCAGTGCAATGCACCCGGAAGGACGCTCTCGCTCGCCTTTCAAGGAGCGATTCCTAACAGCAGAAGCAGCAGAGGCACAAACTGCACGACGAGAGGGGACAACGTAGAACACGTCTCTGTCCCGGCACATTTGCGTGTGCGATACTTCCCTCCGGCTCTTCGGGCCTTGCGAAGCTCTGTGTACTGCGAGAGCAGCTACTCGCAGCTGAGAAGGACCGTGGAGCTAGCGGCGAATTCGGAGAGCTCTTCGCTGCACTGCGCCGCTCGCAAGCGGCTTCGTTCTTCGCCTTCTGCCGTCCGGCGAGAGCTGAACTCCAGCGGTCAGTTGCAGCTCTGCCCAACAGCGTGTTCTCGGTTCTGCGGGCAAGCACGCCCTCTTGCCTTGGCCGCGAGAGCAAAGTCCCGAGCGAGCACTCGACTCAGTGCAATGCACCCGGAAGGACGCTCTCGCTCGCCTTTCAAGGAGCGATTCCTAACAGCAGAAGCAGCAGAGGCACAAACTGCACGACGAGAGGGGACAACGTAGAACACGTCTCTGTCCCGGCACATTTGCGTGTGCGATACTTCCCTCCGGCTCTTCGGGCCTTGCGAAGCTCTGTGTACTGCGAGAGCAGCTACTCGCAGCTGAGAAGGACCGTGGAGCTAGCGGCGAATTCGGAGAGCTCTTCGCTGCACTGCGCCGCTCGCAAGCGGCTTCGTTCTTCGCCTTCTGCCGTCCGGCGAGAGCTGAACTCCAGCGGTCAGTTGCAGCTCTGCCCAACAGCGTGTTCTCGGTTCTGCGGGCAAGCACGCCCTCTTGCCTTGGCCGCGAGAGCAAAGTCCCGAGCGAGCACTCGACTCAGTGCAATGCACCCGGAAGGACGCTCTCGCTCGCCTTTCAAGGAGCGATTCCTGACAGCAGAAGCAGCAGAGGCACAAACTGCACGACGAGAGGGGACACCGTAGAACACGTCTCTGTCCTGGCACATTTGCGTGTGCGATACTTCCCTCCGGCTCTTCGGGCCTTGCGAAGCTCTGTGTACTGCGAGCGCTGCTACTCGCAGCTGAGAAGGACCGTGGAGCTAGCGGCGAATTCGGAGAGCTCTTCGCTGCACTGCGCCGCTCGCAAGCGGCTTCGTTCTTCGCCTTCTGCCGTCCGGCGAGAGCTGAACTCCAGCGGTCAGCTGCAGCTCTGCCCAACAGCGTGTTCTCGGTTCTGCGGGCAAGCACGCCCTCTTGCCTTGGCCCCGAGAGCAAAGTCCCGAGCGAGCACTCGACTCAGTGCAATGCACCCGGAAGGACGCTCTCGCTCGCCTTTCAAGGAGCGATTCCTAACAGCAGAAGCAGCAGAGGCACAAACTGCACGACGAGAGGGGACACCGTAGAACACGTCTCTGTCCCGGCACATTTGCGTGTGCGATACTTCCCTCCGGGTCTTCGGGCCTTGCGAAGCTCTGTGTACTGCGAGAGCAGCTACTCGCAGCTGAGAAGGACCGTGGAGCTAGCGGCGAATTCGGAGAGCTCTTCGCTGCACTGCGCCGCTCGCAAGCGGCTTCGTTCTTCGCCTTCTGCCGTCCGGCGAGAGCTGAACTCCAGCGGTCAGCTGCAGCTCTGCCCAACAGCGTGTTCTCGGTTCTGCGGGCAAGCACGCCCTCTTGCCTTGGCCCCGAGAGCAAAGTCCCGAGCGAGCACTCGACTCAGTGCAATGCACCCGGAAGGACGCTCTCGCTCGCCTTTCAAGGAGCGATTCCTGACAGCAGAAGCAGCAGAGGCACAAACTGCACGACGAGAAGGGACAACGCAGACGACGTCTCTGTCCCGGCACATTTCCGTGTGCGATACTTCCCTCCGGCTCTTCGGGCCTTGCGAAGCTCTGTGTACTGCGAGCGCTGCTACTCGCAGCTGAGAAGGACCGTGGAGCTAGCGGCGAATTCGGAGAGCTCTTCGCTGCACTGCGCCGCTCGCAAGCGCCTTCGTTCTTCGCCTTCTGCCGTCCGGCGAGAGCTGAACTCCAGCGGTCAGTTGCAGCTCTGCCCAACAGCGTGTTCTCGGTTCTGCGGGCAAGCACGCCCTCTTGCCTTGGCCCCGAGAGCAAAGTCCCGAGCGAGCACTCGACTCAGTGCAATGCACCCGGAAGGACGCTCTCGCTCGCCTTTCAAGGAGCGATTCCTAACAGCAGAAGCAGCAGAGGCACAAACTGCACGACGAGAGGGGACAACGTAGAACACGTCTCTGTCCCGGCACATTTGCGTGTGCGATACTTCCCTCCGGGTCTTCGGGCCTTGCGAAGCTCTGTGTACTGCGAGAGCAGCTACTCGCAGCTGAGAAGGACCGTGGAGCTAGCGGCGAATTCGGAGAGCTCTTCGCTGCACTGCGCCGCTCGCAAGCGCCTTCGTTCTTCGCCTTCTGCCGTCCGGCGAGAGCTGAACTCCAGCGGTCAGTTGCAGCTCTGCCCAACAGCGTGTTCTCGGTTCTGCGGGCAAGCACGCCCTCTTGCCTTGGCCGCGAGAGCAAAGTCCCGAGCGAGCACTCGACTCAGTGCAATGCACCCGGAAGGACGCTCTCGCTCGCCTTTCAAGGAGCGATTCCTAACAGCAGAAGCAGCAGAGGCACAAACTGCACGACGAGAGGGGACAACGTAGAACACGTCTCTGTCCCGGCACATTTGCGTGTGCGATACTTCCCTCCGGGTCTTCGGGCCTTGCGAAGCTCTGTGTACTGCGAGCGCTGCTACTCGCAGCTGAGAAGGACCGTGGAGCTAGCGGCGAATTCGGAGAGCTCTTCGCTGCACTGCGCCGCTCGCAAGCGGCTTCGTTCTTCGCCTTCTGCCGTCCGGCGAGAGCTGAACTCCAGCGGTCAGTTGCAGCTCTGCCCAACAGCGTGTTCTCGGTTCTGCGGGCAAGCACGCCCTCTTGCCTTGGCCGCGAGAGCAAAGTCCCGAGCGAGCACTCGACTCAGTGCAATGCACCCGGAAGGACGCTCTCGCTCGCCTTTCAAGGAGCGATTCCTAACAGCAGAAGCAGCAGAGGCACAAACTGCACGACGAGAGGGGACAACGTAGAACACGTCTCTGTCCTGGCACATTTGCGTGTGCGATACTTCCCTCCGGCTCTTCGGGCCTTGCGAAGCTCTGTGTACTGCGAGCGCTGCTACTCGCAGCTGAGAAGGACCGTGGAGCTAGCGGCGAATTCGGAGAGCTCTTCGCTGCACTGCGCCGCTCGCAAGCGGCTTCGTTCTTCGCCTTCTGCCGTCCGGCGAGAGCTGAACTCCGGCGGTCAGCTGCAGCTCTGCCCAACAGCGTGTTCTCAGTTCTGCGGGCAAGCACGCCCTCTTGCCTTGGCCGCGAGAGCAAAGTCCCGAGCGAGCACTCGACTCAGTGCAATGCACCCGGAAGGACGCTCTCGCTCGCCTTTCAAGGAGCGATTCCTAACAGCAGAAGCAGCAGAGGCACAAACTGCACGACGAGAGGGGACAACGTAGAACACGTCTCTGTCCCGGCACATTTGCGTGTGCGATACTTCCCTCCGGCTCTTCGGGCCTTGCGAAGCTCTGTGTACTGCGAGAGCAGCTACTCGCAGCTGAGAAGGACCGTGGAGCTAGCGGCGAATTCGGAGAGCTCTTCGCTGCACTGCGCCGCTCGCAAGCGGCTTCGTTCTTCGCCTTCTGCCGTCCGGCGAGAGCTGAACTCCAGCGGTCAGTTGCAGCTCTGCCCAACAGCGTGTTCTCGGTTCTGCGGGCAAGCACGCCCTCTTGCCTTGGCCGCGAGAGCAAAGTCCCGAGCGAGCACTCGACTCAGTGCAATGCACCCGGAAGGACGCTCTCGCTCGCCTTTCAAGGAGCGATTCCTGACAGCAGAAGCAGCAGAGGCACAAACTGCACGACGAGAGGGGACAACGTAGAACACGTCTCTGTCCCGGCACATTTGCGTGTGCGATACTTCCCTCCGGCTCTTCGGGCCTTGCGAAGCTCTGTGTACTGCGAGAGCAGCTACTCGCAGCTGAGAAGGACCGTGGAGCTAGCGGCGAATTCGGAGAGCTCTTCGCTGCACTGCGCCGCTCGCAAGCGGCTTCGTTCTTCGCCTTCTGCCGTCCGGCGAGAGCTGAACTCCAGCGGTCAGTTGCAGCTCTGCCCAACAGCGTGTTCTCGGTTCTGCGGGCAAGCACGCCCTCTTGCCTTGGCCGCGAGAGCAAAGTCCCGAGCGAGCACTCGACTCAGTGCAATGCACCCGGAAGGACGCTCTCGCTCGCCTTTCAAGGAGCGATTCCTGACAGCAGAAGCAGCAGAGGCACAAACTGCACGACGAGAGGGGACACCGTAGAACACGTCTCTGTCCTGGCACATTTGCGTGTGCGATACTTCCCTCCGGCTCTTCGGGCCTTGCGAAGCTCTGTGTACTGCGAGCGCTGCTACTCGCAGCTGAGAAGGACCGTGGAGCTAGCGGCGAATTCGGAGAGCTCTTCGCTGCACTGCGCCGCTCGCAAGCGGCTTCGTTCTTCGCCTTCTGCCGTCCGGCGAGAGCTGAACTCCAGCGGTCAGCTGCAGCTCTGCCCAACAGCGTGTTCTCGGTTCTGCGGGCAAGCACGCCCTCTTGCCTTGGCCCCGAGAGCAAAGTCCCGAGCGAGCACTCGACTCAGTGCAATGCACCCGGAAGGACGCTCTCGCTCGCCTTTCAAGGAGCGATTCCTAACAGCAGAAGCAGCAGAGGCACAAACTGCACGACGAGAGGGGACACCGTAGAACACGTCTCTGTCCCGGCACATTTGCGTGTGCGATACTTCCCTCCGGCTCTTCGGGCCTTGCGAAGCTCTGTGTACTGCGAGAGCAGCTACTCGCAGCTGAGAAGGACCGTGGAGCTAGCGGCGAATTCGGAGAGCTCTTCGCTGCACTGCGCCGCTCGCAAGCGCCTTCGTTCTTCGCCTTCTGCCGTCCGGCGAGAGCTGAACTCCAGCGGTCAGTTGCAGCTCTGCCCAACAGCGTGTTCTCGGTTCTGCGGGCAAGCACGCCCTCTTGCCTTGGCCGCGAGAGCAAAGTCCCGAGCGAGCACTCGACTCAGTGCAATGCACCCGGAAGGACGCTCTCGCTCGCCTTTCAAGGAGCGATTCCTAACAGCAGAAGCAGCAGAGGCACAAACTGCACGACGAGAGGGGACAACGTAGAACACGTCTCTGTCCCGGCACATTTGCGTGTGCGATACTTCCCTCCGGCTCTTCGGGCCTTGCGAAGCTCTGTGTACTGCGAGCGCTGCTACTCGCAGCTGAGAAGGACCGTGGAGCTAGCGGCGAATTCGGAGAGCTCTTCGCTGCACTGCGCCGCTCGCAAGCGGCTTCGTTCTTCGCCTTCTGCCGTCCGGCGAGAGCTGAACTCCAGCGGTCAGTTGCAGCTCTGCCCAACAGCGTGTTCTCGGTTCTGCGGGCAAGCACGCCCTCTTGCCTTGGCCGCGAGAGCAAAGTCCCGAGCGAGCACTCGACTCAGTGCAATGCACCCGGAAGGACGCTCTCGCTCGCCTTTCAAGGAGCGATTCCTAACAGCAGAAGCAGCAGAGGCACAAACTGCACGACGAGAGGGGACAACGTAGAACACGTCTCTGTCCCGGCACATTTGCGTGTGCGATACTTCCCTCCGGCTCTTCGGGCCTTGCGAAGCTCTGTGTACTGCGAGAGCAGCTACTCGCAGCTGAGAAGGACCGTGGAGCTAGCGGCGAATTCGGAGAGCTCTTCGCTGCACTGCGCCGCTCGCAAGCGCCTTCGTTCTTCGCCTTCTGCCGTCCGGCGAGAGCTGAACTCCAGCGGTCAGTTGCAGCTCTGCCCAACAGCGTGTTCTCGGTTCTGCGGGCAAGCACGCCCTCTTGCCTTGGCCGCGAGAGCAAAGTCCCGAGCGAGCACTCGACTCAGTGCAATGCACCCGGAAGGACGCTCTCGCTCGCCTTTCAAGGAGCGATTCCTAACAGCAGAAGCAGCAGAGGCACAAACTGCACGACGAGAGGGGACAACGTAGAACACGTCTCTGTCCCGGCACATTTGCGTGTGCGATACTTCCCTCCGGCTCTTCGGGCCTTGCGAAGCTCTGTGTACTGCGAGCGCTGCTACTCGCAGCTGAGAAGGACCGTGGAGCTAGCGGCGAATTCGGAGAGCTCTTCGCTGCACTGCGCCGCTCGCAAGCGGCTTCGTTCTTCGCCTTCTGCCGTCCGGCGAGAGCTGAACTCCAGCGGTCAGTTGCAGCTCTGCCCAACAGCGTGTTCTCGGTTCTGCGGGCAAGCACGCCCTCTTGCCTTGGCCGCGAGAGCAAAGTCCCGAGCGAGCACTCGACTCAGTGCAATGCACCCGGAAGGACGCTCTCGCTCGCCTTTCAAGGAGCGATTCCTAACAGCAGAAGCAGCAGAGGCACAAACTGCACGACGAGAGGGGACAACGTAGAACACGTCTCTGTCCTGGCACATTTGCGTGTGCGATACTTCCCTCCGGGACTTCGGGCCTTGCGAAGCTCTGTGTACTGCGAGCGCTGCTACTCGCAGCTGAGAAGGACCGTGGAGCTAGCGGCGAATTCGGAGAGCTCTTCGCTGCACTGCGCCGCTCGCAAGCGGCTTCGTTCTTCGCCTTCTGCCGTCCGGCGAGAGCTGAACTCCAGCGGTCAGTTGCAGCTCTGCCCAACAGCGTGTTCTCGGTTCTGCGGGCAAGCACGCCCTCTTGCCTTGGCCGCGAGAGCAAAGTCCCGAGCGAGCACTCGACTCAGTGCAATGCACCCGGAAGGACGCTCTCGCTCGCCTTTCAAGGAGCGATTCCTAACAGCAGAAGCAGCAGAGGCACAAACTGCACGACGAGAGGGGACAACGTAGAACACGTCTCTGTCCCGGCACATTTGCGTGTGCGATACTTCCCTCCGGCTCTTCGGGCCTTGCGAAGCTCTGTGTACTGCGAGAGCAGCTACTCGCAGCTGAGAAGGACCGTGGAGCTAGCGGCGAATTCGGAGAGCTCTTCGCTGCACTGCGCCGCTCGCAAGCGGCTTCGTTCTTCGCCTTCTGCCGTCCGGCGAGAGCTGAACTCCAGCGGTCAGCTGCAGCTCTGCCCAACAGCGTGTTCTCGGTTCTGCGGGCAAGCACGCCCTCTTGCCTTGGCCCCGAGAGCAAAGTCCCGAGCGAGCACTCGACTCAGTGCAATGCACCCGGAAGGACGCTCTCGCTCGCCTTTCAAGGAGCGATTCCTGACAGCAGAAGCAGCAGAGGCACAAACTGCACGACGAGAAGGGACAACGCAGACCACGTCTCTGTCCCGGCACATTTCCGTGTGCGATACTTCCCTCCGGCTCTTCGGGCCTTGCGAAGCTCTGTGTACTGCGAGCGCTGCTACTCGCAGCTGAGAAGGACCGTGGAGCTAGCGGCGAATTCGGAGAGCTCTTCGCTGCACTGCGCCGCTCGCAAGCGGCTTCGTTCTTCGCCTTCTGCCGTCCGGCGAGAGCTGAACTCCAGCGGTCAGTTGCAGCTCTGCCCAACAGCGTGTTCTCGGTTCTGCGGGCAAGCACGCCCTCTTGCCTTGGCCCCGAGAGCAAAGTCCCGAGCGAGCACTCGACTCAGTGCAATGCACCCGGAAGGACGCTCTCGCTCGCCTTTCAAGGAGCGATTCCTAACAGCAGAAGCAGCAGAGGCACAAACTGCACGACGAGAGGGGACAACGTAGAACACGTCTCTGTCCCGGCACATTTGCGTGTGCGATACTTCCCTCCGGGTCTTCGGGCCTTGCGAAGCTCTGTGTACTGCGAGAGCAGCTACTCGCAGCTGAGAAGGACCGTGGAGCTAGCGGCGAATTCGGAGAGCTCTTCGCTGCACTGCGCCGCTCGCAAGCGGCTTCGTTCTTCGCCTTCTGCCGTCCGGCGAGAGCTGAACTCCAGCGGTCAGCTGCAGCTCTGCCCAACAGCGTGTTCTCGGTTCTGCGGGCAAGCACGCCCTCTTGCCTTGGCCCCGAGAGCAAAGTCCCGAGCGAGCACTCGACTCAGTGCAATGCACCCGGAAGGACGCTCTCGCTCGCCTTTCAAGGAGCGATTCCTGACAGCAGAAGCAGCAGAGGCACAAACTGCACGACGAGAAGGGACAACGCAGACCACGTCTCTGTCCCGGCACATTTCCGTGTGCGATACTTCCCTCCGGCTCTTCGGGCCTTGCGAAGCTCTGTGTACTGCGAGCGCTGCTACTCGCAGCTGAGAAGGACCGTGGAGCTAGCGGCGAATTCGGAGAGCTCTTCGCTGCACTGCGCCGCTCGCAAGCGCCTTCGTTCTTCGCCTTCTGCCGTCCGGCGAGAGCTGAACTCCAGCGGTCAGCTGCAGCTCTGCCCAACAGCGTGTTCTCGGTTCTGCGGGCAAGCACGCCCTCTTGCCTTGGCCCCGAGAGCAAAGTCCCGAGCGAGCACTCGACTCAGTGCAATGCACCCGGAAGGACGCTCTCGCTCGCCTTTCAAGGAGCGATTCCTAACAGCAGAAGCAGCAGAGGCACAAACTGCACGACGAGAGGGGACAACGTAGAACACGTCTCTGTCCCGGCACATTTGCGTGTGCGATACTTCCCTCCGGCTCTTCGGGCCTTGCGAAGCTCTGTGTACTGCGAGAGCAGCTACTCGCAGCTGAGAAGGACCGTGGAGCTAGCGGCGAATTCGGAGAGCTCTTCGCTGCACTGCGCCGCTCGCAAGCGGCTTCGTTCTTCGCCTTCTGCCGTCCGGCGAGAGCTGAACTCCAGCGGTCAGTTGCAGCTCTGCCCAACAGCGTGTTCTCGGTTCTGCGGGCAAGCACGCCCTCTTGCCTTGGCCGCGAGAGCAAAGTCCCGAGCGAGCACTCGACTCAGTGCAATGCACCCGGAAGGACGCTCTCGCTCGCCTTTCAAGGAGCGATTCCTAACAGCAGAAGCAGCAGAGGCACAAACTGCACGACGAGAGGGGACACCGTAGAACACGTCTCTGTCCCGGCACATTTGCGTGTGCGATACTTCCCTCCGGGTCTTCGGGCCTTGCGAAGCTCTGTGTACTGCGAGAGCAGCTACTCGCAGCTGAGAAGGACCGTGGAGCTAGCGGCGAATTCGGAGAGCTCTTCGCTGCACTGCGCCGCTCGCAAGCGGCTTCGTTCTTCGCCTTCTGCCGTCCGGCGAGAGCTGAACTCCAGCGGTCAGTTGCAGCTCTGCCCAACAGCGTGTTCTCGGTTCTGCGGGCAAGCACGCCCTCTTGCCTTGGCCGCGAGAGCAAAGTCCCGAGCGAGCACTCGACTCAGTGCAATGCACCCGGAAGGACGCTCTCGCTCGCCTTTCAAGGAGCGATTCCTAACAGCAGAAGCAGCAGAGGCACAAACTGCACGACGAGAGGGGACAACGTAGAACACGTCTCTGTCCCCGGCACATTTGCGTGTGCGATACTTCCCTCCGGCTCTTCGGGCCTTGCGAAGCTCTGTGTACTGCGAGAGCAGCTACTCGCAGCTGAGAAGGACCGTGGAGCTAGCGGCGAATTCGGAGAGCTCTTCGCTGCACTGCGCCGCTCGCAAGCGGCTTCGTTCTTCGCCTTCTGCCGTCCGGCGAGAGCTGAACTCCAGCGGTCAGCTGCAGCTCTGCCCAACAGCGTGTTCTCGGTTCTGCGGGCAAGCACGCCCTCTTGCCTTGGCCCCGAGAGCAAAGTCCCGAGCGAGCACTCGACTCAGTGCAATGCACCCGGAAGGACGCTCTCGCTCGCCTTTCAAGGAGCGATTCCTAACAGCAGAAGCAGCAGAGGCACAAACTGCATGACGAGAGGGGACACCGTAGAACACGTCTCTGTCCCGGCACATTTGCGTGTGCGATACTTCCCTCCGGGTCTTCGGGCCTTGCGAAGCTCTGTGTACTGCGAGAGCAGCTACTCGCAGCTGAGAAGGACCGTGGAGCTAGCGGCGAATTCGGAGAGCTCTTCGCTGCACTGCGCCGCTCGCAAGCGGCTTCGTTCTTCGCCTTCTGCCGTCCGGCGAGAGCTGAACTCCAGCGGTCAGCTGCAGCTCTGCCCAACAGCGTGTTCTCGGTTCTGCGGGCAAGCACGCCCTCTTGCCTTGGCCCCGAGAGCAAAGTCCCGAGCGAGCACTCGACTCAGTGCAATGCACCCGGAAGGACGCTCTCGCTCGCCTTTCAAGGAGCGATTCCTGACAGCAGAAGCAGCAGAGGCACAAACTGCACGACGAGAAGGGACAACGCAGACCACGTCTCTGTCCCGGCACATTTCCGTGTGCGATACTTCA
>NW_028276803.1:0-53509 GCF_052056855.1 Sturnus vulgaris
TCTACGTTGTCCCTTCTCGTCATGCAGTTTGTGCCTCTGCTGCTTGTGCTGTTAGGAATCGCTCCTTGAAAGACGAGCGAGAGCGTCCTTCCGGGTGCATTGCACTGAGTCGAGTGCTCGCTCGGGACTTTGCTCTCGGGGCCAAGGCAAGAGGGCGTGCTTGCCCGCAGAACTGAGAACACGCTGTTGGGCAGAGCTGCAACTGACCGCCGGAGTTCAGCTCTCGCCGGACGGCAGAAGGCGTAGAACGAAGCCGCTTGCGAGCGGCGCAGTGCAGCGAAGAGCTCTCCGAATTCGCCGCTAGCTCCACGGTCCTTCTCAGCTGCGAGTAGCAGCGCTCGCAGTACACGGGGCTTCGCAAGGCCCGAAGACCCGGAGGGAAGTATGGCACACGAAAATGTGCCAGGACAGAGACGTGTTCTACGTTGTCCCTTCTCGTCATGCAGTTTGTGCCTCTGCTGCTTCTGCTGTTAGGAATCGCTCCTTGAAAGACGAGCGAGAGCGTCCTTCCGGGTGCATTGCACTGAGTCGAGTGCTCGCTCGGGACTTTGCTCTCGGGGCCAAGGCAAGAGGGCGTGCTTGCCCGCAGAACTGAGAACACGCTGTTGGGCAGAGCTGCAACTGACCGCCGGAGTTCAGCTGTCGCCGGACGGCAGAAGGCGAAGAACGAAGCCGCTTGCGAGCGGCGCAGTGCAGCGAAGAGCTCTCCGAATTCGCCGCTAGCTCCACGGTCCTTCTGAGCTGCGAGTAGCAGCGCTCGCAGTACACGGGGCTTCGCAAGGCCCGAAGACCCGGAGGGAAGTATGGCACACGGAAATGTGCCAGGACAGAGACGTGTTCTACGTTGTCCCTTCTCGTCATGCAGTTTGTGCCTCTGCTGCTTCTGCTGTTAGGAATCGCTCCTTGAAAGACGAGCGAGAGCGTCCTTCCGGGTGCATTGCACTGAGTCGAGTGCTCGCTCGGGACTTTGCTCTCGGGGCCAAGGCAAGAGGGCGTGCTTGCCCGCAGAACTGAGAACACGCTCTTGGGCAGAGCTGCAACTGACCGCCGGAGTTCAGCTGTCGCCGGACGGCAGAAGGCGAAGAACGAAGCCGCTTGCGAGCGGCGCAGTGCAGCGAAGAGCTCTCCGAATTCGCCGCTAGCTCCACGGTCCTTCTGAGCTGCGAGTAGCAGCGCTCGCAGTACACGGAGCTTCGCAAGGCCCGAAGACCCGGAGGGAAGTATGGCACACGGAAATGTGCCAGGACAGAGACGTGTTCTACGTTGTCCCTTCTCGTCATGCAGTTTGTGCCTCTGCTGCTTGTGCTGTTAGGAATCGCTCCTTGAAAGACGAGCGAGAGCGTCCTTCCGGGTGCATTGCACTGAGTCGAGTGCTCGCTCGGGACTTTGCTCTCGGGGCCAAGGCAAGAGGGCGTGCTTGCCCGCAGAACTGAGAACACGCTCTTGGGCAGAGCTGCAACTGACCGCCGGAGTTCAGCTGTCGCCGGACGGCAGAAGGCGAAGAACGAAGCCGCTTGCGAGCGGCGCAGTGCAGCGAAGAGCTCTCCGAATTCGCCGCTAGCTCCACGGTCCTTCTGAGCTGCGAGTAGCAGCGCTCGCAGTACACGGAGCTTCGCAAGGCCCGAAGACCCGGAGGGAAGTATGGCACACGAAAATGTGCCAGGACAGAGACGTGTTCTACGTTGTCCCTTCTCGTCATGCAGTTTGTGCCTCTGCTGCTTGTGCTGTTAGGAATCGCTCCTTGAAAGACGAGCGAGAGCGTCCTTCCGGGTGCATTGCACTGAGTCGAGTGCTCGCTCGGGACTTTGCTCTCGGGGCCAAGGCAAGAGGGCGTGCTTGCCCGCAGAACTGAGAACACGCTGTTGGGCAGAGCTGCAACTGACCGCCGGAGTTCAGCTGTCGCCGGACGGCAGAAGGCGAAGAACGAAGCCGCTTGCGAGCGGCGCAGTGCAGCGAAGAGCTCTCCGAATTCGCCGCTAGCTCCACGGTCCTTCTGAGCTGCGAGTAGCAGCGCTCGCAGTACACGGAGCTTCGCAAGGCCCGAAGACCCGGAGGGAAGTATGGCACACGGAAATGTGCCAGGACAGAGACGTGTTCTACGTTGTCCCTTCTCGTCATGCAGTTTGTGCCTCTGCTGCTTGTGCTGTTAGGAATCGCTCCTTGAAAGACGAGCGAGAGCGTCCTTCCGGGTGCATTGCACTGAGTCGAGTGCTCGCTCGGGACTTTGCTCTCGGGGCCAAGGCAAGAGGGCGTGCTTGCCCGCAGAACTGAGAACACGCTGTTGGGCAGAGCTGCAACTGACCGCCGGAGTTCAGCTGTCGCCGGACGGCAGAAGGCGAAGAACGAAGCCGCTTGCGAGCGGCGCAGTGCAGCGAAGAGCTCTCCGAATTCGCCGCTAGCTCCACGGTCCTTCTGAGCTGCGAGTAGCAGCGCTCGCAGTACACGGAGCTTCGCAAGGCCCGAAGACCCGGAGGGAAGTATGGCACACGAAAATGTGCCAGGACAGAGACGTGTTCTACGTTGTCCCTTCTCGTCATGCAGTTTGTGCCTCTGCTGCTTGTGCTGTTAGGAATCGCTCCTTGAAAGACGAGCGAGAGCGTCCTTCCGGGTGCATTGCACTGAGTCGAGTGCTCGCTCGGGACTTTGCTCTCGGGGCCAAGGCAAGAGGGCGTGCTTGCCCGCAGAACTGAGAACACGCTGTTGGGCAGAGCTGCAACTGACCGCCGGAGTTCAGCTGTCGCCGGACGGCAGAAGGCGAAGAACGAAGCCGCTTGCGAGCGGCGCAGTGCAGCGAAGAGCTCTCCGAATTCGCCGCTAGCTCCACGGTCCTTCTGAGCTGCGAGTAGCAGCGCTCGCAGTACACGGAGCTTCGCAAGGCCCGAAGACCCGGAGGGAAGTATGGCACACGGAAATGTGCCAGGACAGAGACGTGTTCTACGTTGTCCCTTCTCGTCATGCAGTTTGTGCCTCTGCTGCTTGTGCTGTTAGGAATCGCTCCTTGAAAGACGAGCGAGAGCGTCCTTCCGGGTGCATTGCACTGAGTCGAGTGCTCGCTCGGGACTTTGCTCTCGGGGCCAAGGCAAGAGGGCGTGCTTGCCCGCAGAACTGAGAACACGCTGTTGGGCAGAGCTGCAACTGACCGCCGGAGTTCAGCTGTCGCCGGACGGCAGAAGGCGAAGAACGAAGCCGCTTGCGAGCGGCGCAGTGCAGCGAAGAGCTCTCCGAATTCGCCGCTAGCTCCACGGTCCTTCTCAGCTGCGAGTAGCAGCGCTCGCAGTACACGGAGCTTCGCAAGGCCCGAAGACCCGGAGGGAAGTATGGCACACGGAAATGTGCCAGGACAGAGACGTGTTCTACGTTGTCCCTTCTCGTCATGCAGTTTGTGCCTCTGCTGCTTGTGCTGTTAGGAATCGCTCCTTGAAAGACGAGCGAGAGCGTCCTTCCGGGTGCATTGCACTGAGTCGAGTGCTCGCTCGGGACTTTGCTCTCGGGGCCAAGGCAAGAGGGCGTGCTTGCCCGCAGAACTGAGAACACGCTGTTGGGCAGAGCTGCAACTGACCGCCGGAGTTCAGCTGTCGCCGGACGGCAGAAGGCGAAGAACGAAGCCGCTTGCGAGCGGCGCAGTGCAGCGAAGAGCTCTCCGAATTCGCCGCTAGCTCCACGGTCCTTCTGAGCTGCGAGTAGCAGCGCTCGCAGTACACGGAGCTTCGCAAGGCCCGAAGACCCGGAGGGAAGTATGGCACACGGAAATGTGCCAGGACAGAGACGTGTTCTACGTTGTCCCTTCTCGTCATGCAGTTTGTGCCTCTGCTGCTTGTGCTGTTAGGAATCGCTCCTTGAAAGACGAGCGAGAGCGTCCTTCCGGGTGCATTGCACTGAGTCGAGTGCTCGCTCGGGACTTTGCTCTCGGGGCCAAGGCAAGAGGGCGTGCTTGCCCGCAGAACTGAGAACACGCTGTTGGGCAGAGCTGCAACTGACCGCCGGAGTTCAGCTGTCGCCGGACGGCAGAAGGCGAAGAACGAAGCCGCTTGCGAGCGGCGCAGTGCAGCGAAGAGCTCTCCGAATTCGCCGCTAGCTCCACGGTCCTTCTGAGCTGCGAGTAGCAGCGCTCGCAGTACACGGAGCTTCGCAAGGCCCGAAGACCCGGAGGGAAGTACGGCACACGGAAATGTGCCAGGACAGAGACGTGTTCTACGTTGTCCCTTCTCGTCATGCAGTTTGTGCCTCTGCTGCTTGTGCTGTTAGGAATCGCTCCTTGAAAGACGAGCGAGAGCGTCCTTCCGGGTGCATTGCACTGAGTCGAGTGCTCGCTCGGGACTTTGCTCTCGGGGCCAAGGCAAGAGGGCGTGCTTGCCCGCAGAACTGAGAACACGCTGTTGGGCAGAGCTGCAACTGACCGCCGGAGTTCAGCTGTCGCCGGACGGCAGAAGGCGAAGAACGAAGCCGCTTGCGAGCGGCGCAGTGCAGCGAAGAGCTCTCCGAATTCGCCGCTAGCTCCACGGTCCTTCTGAGCTGCGAGTAGCAGCGCTCGCAGTACACGGAGCTTCGCAAGGCCCGAAGACCCGGAGGGAAGTATGGCACACGGAAATGTGCCAGGACAGAGACGTGTTCTACGTTGTCCCTTCTCGTCATGCAGTTTGTGCCTCTGCTGCTTGTGCTGTTAGGAATCGCTCCTTGAAAGACGAGCGAGAGCGTCCTTCCGGGTGCATTGCACTGAGTCGAGTGCTCGCTCGGGACTTTGCTCTCGGGGCCAAGGCAAGAGGGCGTGCTTGCCCGCAGAACTGAGAACACGCTGTTGGGCAGAGCTGCAACTGACCGCCGGAGTTCAGCTGTCGCCGGACGGCAGAAGGCGAAGAACGAAGCCGCTTGCGAGCGGCGCAGTGCAGCGAAGAGCTCTCCGAATTCGCCGCTAGCTCCACGGTCCTTCTGAGCTGCGAGTAGCAGCGCTCGCAGTACACGGAGCTTCGCAAGGCCCGAAGACCCGGAGGGAAGTATGGCACACGGAAATGTGCCAGGACAGAGACGTGTTCTACGTTGTCCCTTCTCGTCATGCAGTTTGTGCCTCTGCTGCTTGTGCTGTTAGGAATCGCTCCTTGAAAGACGAGCGAGAGCGTCCTTCCGGGTGCATTGCACTGAGTCGAGTGCTCGCTCGGGACTTTGCTCTCGGGGCCAAGGCAAGAGGGCGTGCTTGCCCGCAGAACTGAGAACACGCTGTTGGGCAGAGCTGCAACTGACCGCCGGAGTTCAGCTGTCGCCGGACGGCAGAAGGCGAAGAACGAAGCCGCTTGCGAGCGGCGCAGTGCAGCGAAGAGCTCTCCGAATTCGCCGCTAGCTCCACGGTCCTTCTGAGCTGCGAGTAGCAGCGCTCGCAGTACACGGAGCTTCGCAAGGCCCGAAGACCCGGAGGGAAGTATGGCACACGGAAATGTGCCAGGACAGAGACGTGTTCTACGTTGTCCCTTCTCGTCATGCAGTTTGTGCCTCTGCTGCTTGTGCTGTTAGGAATCGCTCCTTGAAAGACGAGCGAGAGCGTCCTTCCGGGTGCATTGCACTGAGTCGAGTGCTCGCTCGGGACTTTGCTCTCGGGGCCAAGGCAAGAGGGCGTGCTTGCCCGCAGAACTGAGAACACGCTGTTGGGCAGAGCTGCAACTGACCGCCGGAGTTCAGCTGTCGCCGGACGGCAGAAGGCGAAGAACGAAGCCGCTTGCGAGCGGCGCAGTGCAGCGAAGAGCTCTCCGAATTCGCCGCTAGCTCCACGGTCCTTCTGAGCTGCGAGTAGCAGCGCTCGCAGTACACGGAGCTTCGCAAGGCCCGAAGACCCGGAGGGAAGTATGGCACACGGAAATGTGCCAGGACAGAGACGTGTTCTACGTTGTCCCTTCTCGTCATGCAGTTTGTGCCTCTGCTGCTTGTGCTGTTAGGAATCGCTCCTTGAAAGACGAGCGAGAGCGTCCTTCCGGGTGCATTGCACTGAGTCGAGTGCTCGCTCGGGACTTTGCTCTCGGGGCCAAGGCAAGAGGGCGTGCTTGCCCGCAGAACTGAGAACACGCTGTTGGGCAGAGCTGCAACTGACCGCCGGAGTTCAGCTGTCGCCGGACGGCAGAAGGCGAAGAACGAAGCCGCTTGCGAGCGGCGCAGTGCAGCGAAGAGCTCTCCGAATTCGCCGCTAGCTCCACGGTCCTTCTGAGCTGCGAGTAGCAGCGCTCGCAGTACACGGAGCTTCGCAAGGCCCGAAGACCCGGAGGGAAGTATGGCACACGGAAATGTGCCAGGACAGAGACGTGTTCTACGTTGTCCCTTCTCGTCATGCAGTTTGTGCCTCTGCTGCTTGTGCTGTTAGGAATCGCTCCTTGAAAGACGAGCGAGAGCGTCCTTCCGGGTGCATTGCACTGAGTCGAGTGCTCGCTCGGGACTTTGCTCTCGGGGCCAAGGCAAGAGGGCGTGCTTGCCCGCAGAACTGAGAACACGCTGTTGGGCAGAGCTGCAACTGACCGCCGGAGTTCAGCTGTCGCCGGACGGCAGAAGGCGAAGAACGAAGCCGCTTGCGAGCGGCGCAGTGCAGCGAAGAGCTCTCCGAATTCGCCGCTAGCTCCACGGTCCTTCTGAGCTGCGAGTAGCAGCGCTCGCAGTACACGGAGCTTCGCAAGGCCCGAAGACCCGGAGGGAAGTATGGCACACGGAAATGTGCCAGGACAGAGACGTGTTCTACGTTGTCCCTTCTCGTCATGCAGTTTGTGCCTCTGCTGCTTGTGCTGTTAGGAATCGCTCCTTGAAAGACGAGCGAGAGCGTCCTTCCGGGTGCATTGCACTGAGTCGAGTGCTCGCTCGGGACTTTGCTCTCGGGGCCAAGGCAAGAGGGCGTGCTTGCCCGCAGAACTGAGAACACGCTGTTGGGCAGAGCTGCAACTGACCGCCGGAGTTCAGCTGTCGCCGGACGGCAGAAGGCGAAGAACGAAGCCGCTTGCGAGCGGCGCAGTGCAGCGAAGAGCTCTCCGAATTCGCCGCTAGCTCCACGGTCCTTCTGAGCTGCGAGTAGCAGCGCTCGCAGTACACGGGGCTTCGCAAGGCCCGAAGACCCGGAGGGAAGTATGGCACACGGAAATGTGCCAGGACAGAGACGTGTTCTACGTTGTCCCTTCTCGTCATGCAGTTTGTGCCTCTGCTGCTTGTGCTGTTAGGAATCGCTCCTTGAAAGACGAGCGAGAGCGTCCTTCCGGGTGCATTGCACTGAGTCGAGTGCTCGCTCGGGACTTTGCTCTCGGGGCCAAGGCAAGAGGGCGTGCTTGCCCGCAGAACTGAGAACACGCTCTTGGGCAGAGCTGCAACTGACCGCCGGAGTTCAGCTGTCGCCGGACGGCAGAAGGCGAAGAACGAAGCCGCTTGCGAGCGGCGCAGTGCAGCGAAGAGCTCTCCGAATTCGCCGCTAGCTCCACGGTCCTTCTGAGCTGCGAGTAGCAGCGCTCGCAGTACACGGAGCTTCGCAAGGCCCGAAGACCCGGAGGGAAGTACGGCACACGGAAATGTGCCAGGACAGAGACGTGTTCTACGTTGTCCCTTCTCGTCATGCAGTTTGTGCCTCTGCTGCTTGTGCTGTTAGGAATCGCTCCTTGAAAGACGAGCGAGAGCGTCCTTCCGGGTGCATTGCACTGAGTCGAGTGCTCGCTCGGGACTTTGCTCTCGGGGCCAAGGCAAGAGGGCGTGCTTGCCCGCAGAACTGAGAACACGCTGTTGGGCAGAGCTGCAACTGACCGCCGGAGTTCAGCTGTCGCCGGACGGCAGAAGGCGAAGAACGAAGCCGCTTGCGAGCGGCGCAGTGCAGCGAAGAGCTCTCCGAATTCGCCGCTAGCTCCACGGTCCTTCTCAGCTGCGAGTAGCAGCGCTCGCAGTACACGGGGCTTCGCAAGGCCCGAAGACCCGGAGGGAAGTATGGCACACGAAAATGTGCCAGGACAGAGACGTGTTCTACGTTGTCCCTTCTCGTCATGCAGTTTGTGCCTCTGCTGCTTGTGCTGTTAGGAATCGCTCCTTGAAAGACGAGCGAGAGCGTCCTTCCGGGTGCATTGCACTGAGTCGAGTGCTCGCTCGGGACTTTGCTCTCGGGGCCAAGGCAAGAGGGCGTGCTTGCCCGCAGAACTGAGAACACGCTCTTGGGCAGAGCTGCAACTGACCGCCGGAGTTCAGGTCTCGCCGGACGGCAGAAGGCGAAGAACGAAGCCGCTTGCGAGCGGCGCAGTGCAGCGAAGAGCTCTCCGAATTCGCCGCTAGCTCCACGGTCCTTCTCAGCTGCGAGTAGCAGCGCTCGCAGTACACGGAGCTTCGCAAGGCCCGAAGACCCGGAGGGAAGTATCGCACACGAAAATGTGCCAGGACAGAGACGTGTTCTACGTTGTCCCTTCTCGTCATGCAGTTTGTGCCTCTGCTGCTTGTGCTGTTAGGAATCGCTCCTTGAAAGACGAGCGAGAGCGTCCTTCCGGGTGCATTGCACTGAGTCGAGTGCTCGCTCGGGACTTTGCTCTCGGGGCCAAGGCAAGAGGGCGTGCTTGCCCGCAGAACTGAGAACACGCTCTTGGGCAGAGCTGCAACTGACCGCCGGAGTTCAGCTGTCGCCGGACGGCAGAAGGCGAAGAACGAAGCCGCTTGCGAGCGGCGCAGTGCAGCGAAGAGCTCTCCGAATTCGCCGCTAGCTCCACGGTCCTTCTGAGCTGCGAGTAGCAGCGCTCGCAGTACACGGGGCTTCGCAAGGCCCGAAGACCCGGAGGGAAGTATGGCACACGGAAATGTGCCAGGACAGAGACGTGTTCTACGTTGTCCCTTCTCGTCATGCAGTTTGTGCCTCTGCTGCTTGTGCTGTTAGGAATCGCTCCTTGAAAGACGAGCGAGAGCGTCCTTCCGGGTGCATTGCACTGAGTCGAGTGCTCGCTCGGGACTTTGCTCTCGGGGCCAAGGCAAGAGGGCGTGCTTGCCCGCAGAACTGAGAACACGCTGTTGGGCAGAGCTGCAACTGACCGCCGGAGTTCAGCTCTCGCCGGACGGCAGAAGGCGAAGAACGAAGCCGCTTGCGAGCGGCGCAGTGCAGCGAAGAGCTCTCCGAATTCGCCGCTAGCTCCACGGTCCTTCTCAGCTGCGAGTAGCAGCGCTCGCAGTACACGGGGCTTCGCAAGGCCCGAAGACCCGGAGGGAAGTATGGCACACGAAAATGTGCCAGGACAGAGACGTGTTCTACGTTGTCCCTTCTCGTCATGCAGTTTGTGCCTCTGCTGCTTGTGCTGTTAGGAATCGCTCCTTGAAAGACGAGCGAGAGCGTCCTTCCGGGTGCATTGCACTGAGTCGAGTGCTCGCTCGGGACTTTGCTCTCGGGGCCAAGGCAAGAGGGCGTGCTTGCCCGCAGAACTGAGAACACGCTGTTGGGCAGAGCTGCAACTGACCGCCGGAGTTCAGCTGTCGCCGGACGGCAGAAGGCGAAGAACGAAGCCGCTTGCGAGCGGCGCAGTGCAGCGAAGAGCTCTCCGAATTCGCCGCTAGCTCCACGGTCCTTCTGAGCTGCGAGTAGCAGCGCTCGCAGTACACGGGGCTTCGCAAGGCCCGAAGACCCGGAGGGAAGTATGGCACACGGAAATGTGCCAGGACAGAGACGTGTTCTACGTTGTCCCTTCTCGTCATGCAGTTTGTGCCTCTGCTGCTTGTGCTGTTAGGAATCGCTCCTTGAAAGACGAGCGAGAGCGTCCTTCCGGGTGCATTGCACTGAGTCGAGTGCTCGCTCGGGACTTTGCTCTCGGGGCCAAGGCAAGAGGGCGTGCTTGCCCGCAGAACTGAGAACACGCTGTTGGGCAGAGCTGCAACTGACCGCCGGAGTTCAGCTGTCGCCGGACGGCAGAAGGCGAAGAACGAAGCCGCTTGCGAGCGGCGCAGTGCAGCGAAGAGCTCTCCGAATTCGCCGCTAGCTCCACGGTCCTTCTCAGCTGCGAGTAGCAGCGCTCGCAGTACACGGGGCTTCGCAAGGCCCGAAGACCCGGAGGGAAGTATGGCACACGAAAATGTGCCAGGACAGAGACGTGTTCTACGTTGTCCCTTCTCGTCATGCAGTTTGTGCCTCTGCTGCTTGTGCTGTTAGGAATCGCTCCTTGAAAGACGAGCGAGAGCGTCCTTCCGGGTGCATTGCACTGAGTCGAGTGCTCGCTCGGGACTTTGCTCTCGGGGCCAAGGCAAGAGGGCGTGCTTGCCCGCAGAACTGAGAACACGCTGTTGGGCAGAGCTGCAACTGACCGCCGGAGTTCAGCTGTCGCCGGACGGCAGAAGGCGTAGAACGAAGCCGCTTGCGAGCGGCGCAGTGCAGCGAAGAGCTCTCCGAATTCGCCGCTAGCTCCACGGTCCTTCTCAGCTGCGAGTAGCAGCGCTCGCAGTACACGGGGCTTCGCAAGGCCCGAAGACCCGGAGGGAAGTATGGCACACGGAAATGTGCCAGGACAGAGACGTGTTCTACGTTGTCCCTTCTCGTCATGCAGTTTGTGCCTCTGCTGCTTGTGCTGTTAGGAATCGCTCCTTGAAAGACGAGCGAGAGCGTCCTTCCGGGTGCATTGCACTGAGTCGAGTGCTCGCTCGGGACTTTGCTCTCGGGGCCAAGGCAAGAGGGCGTGCTTGCCCGCAGAACTGAGAACACGCTGTTGGGCAGAGCTGCAACTGACCGCCGGAGTTCAGCTCTCGCCGGACGGCAGAAGGCGAAGAACGAAGCCGCTTGCGAGCGGCGCAGTGCAGCGAAGAGCTCTCCGAATTCGCCGCTAGCTCCACGGTCCTTCTGAGCTGCGAGTAGCAGCGCTCGCCGTACACGGAGCTTCGCAAGGCCCGAAGACCCGGAGGGAAGTATGGCACACGGAAATGTGCCAGGACAGAGACGTGTTCTACGTTGTCCCTTCTCGTCATGCAGTTTGTGCCTCTGCTGCTTGTGCTGTTAGGAATCGCTCCTTGAAAGACGAGCGAGAGCGTCCTTCCGGGTGCATTGCACTGAGTCGAGTGCTCGCTCGGGACTTTGCTCTCGGGGCCAAGGCAAGAGGGCGTGCTTGCCCGCAGAACTGAGAACACGCTGTTGGGCAGAGCTGCAACTGACCGCCGGAGTTCAGCTGTCGCCGGACGGCAGAAGGCGAAGAACGAAGCCGCTTGCGAGCGGCGCAGTGCAGCGAAGAGCTCTCCGAATTCGCCGCTAGCTCCACGGTCCTTCTGAGCTGCGAGTAGCAGCGCTCGCAGTACACGGAGCTTCGCAAGGCCCGAAGACCCGGAGGGAAGTATGGCACACGGAAATGTGCCAGGACAGAGACGTGTTCTACGTTGTCCCTTCTCGTCATGCAGTTTGTGCCTCTGCTGCTTGTGCTGTTAGGAATCGCTCCTTGAAAGACGAGCGAGAGCGTCCTTCCGGGTGCATTGCACTGAGTCGAGTGCTCGCTCGGGACTTTGCTCTCGGGGCCAAGGCAAGAGGGCGTGCTTGCCCGCAGAACTGAGAACACGCTGTTGGGCAGAGCTGCAACTGACCGCCGGAGTTCAGCTGTCGCCGGACGGCAGAAGGCGAAGAACGAAGCCGCTTGCGAGCGGCGCAGTGCAGCGAAGAGCTCTCCGAATTCGCCGCTAGCTCCACGGTCCTTCTCAGCTGCGAGTAGCAGCGCTCGCAGTACACGGGGCTTCGCAAGGACCGAAGACCCGGAGGGAAGTATGGCACACGGAAATGTGCCAGGACAGAGACGTGTTCTACGTTGTCCCTTCTCGTCATGCAGTTTGTGCCTCTGCTGCTTGTGCTGTTAGGAATCGCTCCTTGAAAGACGAGCGAGAGCGTCCTTCCGGGTGCATTGCACTGAGTCGAGTGCTCGCTCGGGACTTTGCTCTCGGGGCCAAGGCAAGAGGGCGTGCTTGCCCGCAGAACTGAGAACACGCTGTTGGGCAGAGCTGCAACTGACCGCCGGAGTTCAGCTCTCGCCGGACGGCAGAAGGCGAAGAACGAAGCCGCTTGCGAGCGGCGCAGTGCAGCGAAGAGCTCTCCGAATTCGCCGCTAGCTCCACGGTCCTTCTCAGCTGCGAGTAGCAGCGCTCGCAGTACACGGAGCTTCGCAAGGCCCGAAGACCCGGAGGGAAGTATGGCACACGGAAATGTGCCAGGACAGAGACGTGTTCTACGTTGTCCCTTCTCGTCATGCAGTTTGTGCCTCTGCTGCTTGTGCTGTTAGGAATCGCTCCTTGAAAGACGAGCGAGAGCGTCCTTCCGGGTGCATTGCACTGAGTCGAGTGCTCGCTCGGGACTTTGCTCTCGGGGCCAAGGCAAGAGGGCGTGCTTGCCCGCAGAACTGAGAACACGCTGTTGGGCAGAGCTGTAACTGACCGCCGGAGTTCAGCTGTCGCCGGACGGCAGAAGGCGAAGAACGAAGCCGCTTGCGAGCGGCGCAGTGCAGCGAAGAGCTCTCCGAATTCGCCGCTAGCTCCACGGTCCTTCTGAGCTGCGAGTAGCAGCGCTCGCAGTACACGGAGCTTCGCAAGGCCCGAAGACCCGGAGGGAAGTATGGCACACGGAAATGTGCCAGGACAGAGACGTGTTCTACGTTGTCCCTTCTCGTCATGCAGTTTGTGCCTCTGCTGCTTGTGCTGTTAGGAATCGCTCCTTGAAAGACGAGCGAGAGCGTCCTTCCGGGTGCATTGCACTGAGTCGAGTGCTCGCTCGGGACTTTGCTCTCGGGGCCAAGGCAAGAGGGCGTGCTTGCCCGCAGAACTGAGAACACGCTGTTGGGCAGAGCTGCAACTGACCGCCGGAGTTCAGCTGTCGCCGGACGGCAGAAGGCGAAGAACGAAGCCGCTTGCGAGCGGCGCAGTGCAGCGAAGAGCTCTCCGAATTCGCCGCTAGCTCCACGGTCCTTCTCAGCTGCGAGTAGCAGCGCTCGCAGTACACGGAGCTTCGCAAGGCCCGAAGACCCGGAGGGAAGTATGGCACACGGAAATGTGCCAGGACAGAGACGTGTTCTACGTTGTCCCTTCTCGTCATGCAGTTTGTGCCTCTGCTGCTTGTGCTGTTAGGAATCGCTCCTTGAAAGACGAGCGAGAGCGTCCTTCCGGGTGCATTGCACTGAGTCGAGTGCTCGCTCGGGACTTTGCTCTCGGGGCCAAGGCAAGAGGGCGTGCTTGCCCGCAGAACTGAGAACACGCTGTTGGGCAGAGCTGCAACTGACCGCCGGAGTTCAGCTGTCGCCGGACGGCAGAAGGCGAAGAACGAAGCCGCTTGCGAGCGGCGCAGTGCAGCGAAGAGCTCTCCGAATTCGCCGCTAGCTCCACGGTCCTTCTGAGCTGCGAGTAGCAGCGCTCGCAGTACACGGAGCTTCGCAAGGCCCGAAGACCCGGAGGGAAGTATGGCACACGGAAATGTGCCAGGACAGAGACGTGTTCTACGTTGTCCCTTCTCGTCATGCAGTTTGTGCCTCTGCTGCTTGTGCTGTTAGGAATCGCTCCTTGAAAGACGAGCGAGAGCGTCCTTCCGGGTGCATTGCACTGAGTCGAGTGCTCGCTCGGGACTTTGCTCTCGGGGCCAAGGCAAGAGGGCGTGCTTGCCCGCAGAACTGAGAACACGCTGTTGGGCAGAGCTGCAACTGACCGCCGGAGTTCAGCTGTCGCCGGACGGCAGAAGGCGAAGAACGAAGCCGCTTGCGAGCGGCGCAGTGCAGCGAAGAGCTCTCCGAATTCGCCGCTAGCTCCACGGTCCTTCTCAGCTGCGAGTAGCAGCGCTCGCAGTACACGGAGCTTCGCAAGGCCCGAAGACCCGGAGGGAAGTATGGCACACGGAAATGTGCCAGGACAGAGACGTGTTCTACGTTGTCCCTTCTCGTCATGCAGTTTGTGCCTCTGCTGCTTGTGCTGTTAGGAATCGCTCCTTGAAAGACGAGCGAGAGCGTCCTTCCGGGTGCATTGCACTGAGTCGAGTGCTCGCTCGGGACTTTGCTCTCGGGGCCAAGGCAAGAGGGCGTGCTTGCCCGCAGAACTGAGAACACGCTGTTGGGCAGAGCTGCAACTGACCGCCGGAGTTCAGCTGTCGCCGGACGGCAGAAGGCGAAGAACGAAGCCGCTTGCGAGCGGCGCAGTGCAGCGAAGAGCTCTCCGAATTCGCCGCTAGCTCCACGGTCCTTCTGAGCTGCGAGTAGCAGCGCTCGCAGTACACGGAGCTTCGCAAGGCCCGAAGACCCGGAGGGAAGTATGGCACACGGAAATGTGCCAGGACAGAGACGTGTTCTACGTTGTCCCTTCTCGTCATGCAGTTTGTGCCTCTGCTGCTTGTGCTGTTAGGAATCGCTCCTTGAAAGACGAGCGAGAGCGTCCTTCCGGGTGCATTGCACTGAGTCGAGTGCTCGCTCGGGACTTTGCTCTCGGGGCCAAGGCAAGAGGGCGTGCTTGCCCGCAGAACTGAGAACACGCTGTTGGGCAGAGCTGCAACTGACCGCCGGAGTTCAGCTGTCGCCGGACGGCAGAAGGCGAAGAACGAAGCCGCTTGCGAGCGGCGCAGTGCAGCGAAGAGCTCTCCGAATTCGCCGCTAGCTCCACGGTCCTTCTGAGCTGCGAGTAGCAGCGCTCGCAGTACACGGAGCTTCGCAAGGCCCGAAGACCCGGAGGGAAGTATGGCACACGAAAATGTGCCAGGACAGAGACGTGTTCTACGTTGTCCCTTCTCGTCATGCAGTTTGTGCCTCTGCTGCTTGTGCTGTTAGGAATCGCTCCTTGAAAGACGAGCGAGAGCGTCCTTCCGGGTGCATTGCACTGAGTCGAGTGCTCGCTCGGGACTTTGCTCTCGGGGCCAAGGCAAGAGGGCGTGCTTGCCCGCAGAACTGAGAACACGCTGTTGGGCAGAGCTGCAACTGACCGCCGGAGTTCAGCTGTCGCCGGACGGCAGAAGGCGAAGAACGAAGCCGCTTGCGAGCGGCGCAGTGCAGCGAAGAGCTCTCCGAATTCGCCGCTAGCTCCACGGTCCTTCTCAGCTGCGAGTAGCAGCGCTCGCAGTACACGGAGCTTCGCAAGGCCCGAAGACCCGGAGGGAAGTATGGCACACGGAAATGTGCCAGGACAGAGACGTGTTCTACGTTGTCCCTTCTCGTCATGCAGTTTGTGCCTCTGCTGCTTGTGCTGTTAGGAATCGCTCCTTGAAAGACGAGCGAGAGCGTCCTTCCGGGTGCATTGCACTGAGTCGAGTGCTCGCTCGGGACTTTGCTCTCGGGGCCAAGGCAAGAGGGCGTGCTTGCCCGCAGAACTGAGAACACGCTGTTGGGCAGAGCTGCAACTGACCGCCGGAGTTCAGCTGTCGCCGGACGGCAGAAGGCGAAGAACGAAGCCGCTTGCGAGCGGCGCAGTGCAGCGAAGAGCTCTCCGAATTCGCCGCTAGCTCCACGGTCCTTCTGAGCTGCGAGTAGCAGCGCTCGCAGTACACGGAGCTTCGCAAGGCCCGAAGACCCGGAGGGAAGTATGGCACACGGAAATGTGCCAGGACAGAGACGTGTTCTACGTTGTCCCTTCTCGTCATGCAGTTTGTGCCTCTGCTGCTTGTGCTGTTAGGAATCGCTCCTTGAAAGACGAGCGAGAGCGTCCTTCCGGGTGCATTGCACTGAGTCGAGTGCTCGCTCGGGACTTTGCTCTCGGGGCCAAGGCAAGAGGGCGTGCTTGCCCGCAGAACTGAGAACACGCTGTTGGGCAGAGCTGCAACTGACCGCCGGAGTTCAGCTGTCGCCGGACGGCAGAAGGCGAAGAACGAAGCCGCTTGCGAGCGGCGCAGTGCAGCGAAGAGCTCTCCGAATTCGCCGCTAGCTCCACGGTCCTTCTGAGCTGCGAGTAGCAGCGCTCGCAGTACACGGAGCTTCGCAAGGCCCGAAGACCCGGAGGGAAGTATGGCACACGGAAATGTGCCAGGACAGAGACGTGTTCTACGTTGTCCCTTCTCGTCATGCAGTTTGTGCCTCTGCTGCTTGTGCTGTTAGGAATCGCTCCTTGAAAGACGAGCGAGAGCGTCCTTCCGGGTGCATTGCACTGAGTCGAGTGCTCGCTCGGGACTTTGCTCTCGGGGCCAAGGCAAGAGGGCGTGCTTGCCCGCAGAACTGAGAACACGCTGTTGGGCAGAGCTGCAACTGACCGCCGGAGTTCAGCTGTCGCCGGACGGCAGAAGGCGAAGAACGAAGCCGCTTGCGAGCGGCGCAGTGCAGCGAAGAGCTCTCCGAATTCGCCGCTAGCTCCACGGTCCTTCTCAGCTGCGAGTAGCAGCGCTCGCAGTACACGGAGCTTCGCAAGGCCCGAAGACCCGGAGGGAAGTATGGCACACGGAAATGTGCCAGGACAGAGACGTGTTCTACGTTGTCCCTTCTCGTCATGCAGTTTGTGCCTCTGCTGCTTGTGCTGTTAGGAATCGCTCCTTGAAAGACGAGCGAGAGCGTCCTTCCGGGTGCATTGCACTGAGTCGAGTGCTCGCTCGGGACTTTGCTCTCGGGGCCAAGGCAAGAGGGCGTGCTTGCCCGCAGAACTGAGAACACGCTGTTGGGCAGAGCTGCAACTGACCGCCGGAGTTCAGCTGTCGCCGGACGGCAGAAGGCGAAGAACGAAGCCGCTTGCGAGCGGCGCAGTGCAGCGAAGAGCTCTCCGAATTCGCCGCTAGCTCCACGGTCCTTCTGAGCTGCGAGTAGCAGCGCTCGCAGTACACGGAGCTTCGCAAGGCCCGAAGACCCGGAGGGAAGTATGGCACACGGAAATGTGCCAGGACAGAGACGTGTTCTACGTTGTCCCTTCTCGTCATGCAGTTTGTGCCTCTGCTGCTTGTCCTGTTAGGAATCGCTCCTTGAAAGACGAGCGAGAGCGTCCTTCCGGGTGCATTGCACTGAGTCGAGTGCTCGCTCGGGACTTTGCTCTCGGGGCCAAGGCAAGAGGGCGTGCTTGCCCGCAGAACTGAGAACACGCTGTTGGGCAGAGCTGCAACTGACCGCCGGAGTTCAGCTGTCGCCGGACGGCAGAAGGCGAAGAACGAAGCCGCTTGCGAGCGGCGCAGTGCAGCGAAGAGCTCTCCGAATTCGCCGCTAGCTCCACGGTCCTTCTCAGCTGCGAGTAGCAGCGCTCGCAGTACACGGAGCTTCGCAAGGCCCGAAGACCCGGAGGGAAGTATGGCACACGAAAATGTGCCAGGACAGAGACGTGTTCTACGTTGTCCCTTCTCGTCATGCAGTTTGTGCCTCTGCTGCTTGTGCTGTTAGGAATCGCTCCTTGAAAGACGAGCGAGAGCGTCCTTCCGGGTGCATTGCACTGAGTCGAGTGCTCGCTCGGGACTTTGCTCTCGGGGCCAAGGCAAGAGGGCGTGCTTGCCCGCAGAACTGAGAACACGCTGTTGGGCAGAGCTGCAACTGACCGCCGGAGTTCAGCTCTCGCCGGACGGCAGAAGGCGAAGAACGAAGCCGCTTGCGAGCGGCGCAGTGCAGCGAAGAGCTCTCCGAATTCGCCGCTAGCTCCACGGTCCTTCTCAGCTGCGAGTAGCAGCGCTCGCAGTACACGGGGCTTCGCAAGGCCCGAAGACCCGGAGGGAAGTATCGCACACGAAAATGTGCCAGGACAGAGACGTGTTCTACGTTGTCCCTTCTCGTCATGCAGTTTGTGCCTCTGCTGCTTGTGCTGTTAGGAATCGCTCCTTGAAAGGCGAGCGAGAGCGTCCTTCCGGGTGCATTGCACTGAGTCGAGTGCTCGCTCGGGACTTTGCTCTCGGGGCCAAGGCAAGAGGGCGTGCTTGCCCGCAGAACTGAGAACACGCTGTTGGGCAGAGCTGCAACTGACCGCCGGAGTTCAGCTCTCGCCGGACGGCAGAAGGCGAAGAACGAAGCCGCTTGCGAGCGGCGCAGTGCAGCGAAGAGCTCTCCGAATTCGCCGCTAGCTCCACGGTCCTTCTCAGCTGCGAGTAGCAGCGCTCGCAGTACACGGGGCTTCGCAAGGCCCGAAGACCCGGAGGGAAGTATGGCACACGAAAATGTGCCAGGACAGAGACGTGTTCTACGTTGTCCCTTCTCGTCATGCAGTTTGTGCCTCTGCTGCTTGTGCTGTTAGGAATCGCTCCTTGAAAGACGAGCGAGAGCGTCCTTCCGGGTGCATTGCACTGAGTCGAGTGCTCGCTCGGGACTTTGCTCTCGGGGCCAAGGCAAGAGGGCGTGCTTGCCCGCAGAACTGAGAACACGCTGTTGGGCAGAGCTGCAACTGACCGCCGGAGTTCAGCTCTCGCCGGACGGCAGAAGGCGAAGAACGAAGCCGCTTGCGAGCGGCGCAGTGCAGCGAAGAGCTCTCCGAATTCGCCGCTAGCTCCACGGTCCTTCTCAGCTGCGAGTAGCAGCGCTCGCAGTACACGGGGCTTCGCAAGGCCCGAAGACCCGGAGGGAAGTATGGCACACGAAAATGTGCCAGGACAGAGACGTGTTCTACGTTGTCCCTTCTCGTCATGCAGTTTGTGCCTCTGCTGCTTGTGCTGTTAGGAATCGCTCCTTGAAAGACGAGCGAGAGCGTCCTTCCGGGTGCATTGCACTGAGTCGAGTGCTCGCTCGGGACTTTGCTCTCGGGGCCAAGGCAAGAGGGCGTGCTTGCCCGCAGAACTGAGAACACGCTGTTGGGCAGAGCTGCAACTGACCGCCGGAGTTCAGCTCTCGCCGGACGGCAGAAGGCGAAGAACGAAGCCGCTTGCGAGCGGCGCAGTGCAGCGAAGAGCTCTCCGAATTCGCCGCTAGCTCCACGGTCCTTCTCAGCTGCGAGTAGCAGCGCTCGCAGTACACGGGGCTTCGCAAGGCCCGAAGACCCGGAGGGAAGTATGGCACACGAAAATGTGCCAGGACAGAGACGTGTTCTACGTTGTCCCTTCTCGTCATGCAGTTTGTGCCTCTGCTGCTTGTGCTGTTAGGAATCGCTCCTTGAAAGACGAGCGAGAGCGTCCTTCCGGGTGCATTGCACTGAGTCGAGTGCTCGCTCGGGACTTTGCTCTCGGGGCCAAGGCAAGAGGGCGTGCTTGCCCGCAGAACTGAGAACACGCTGTTGGGCAGAGCTGCAACTGACCGCCGGAGTTCAGCTGTCGCCGGACGGCAGAAGGCGTAGAACGAAGCCGCTTGCGAGCGGCGCAGTGCAGCGAAGAGCTCTCCGAATTCGCCGCTAGCTCCACGGTCCTTCTCAGCTGCGAGTAGCAGCGCTCGCAGTACACGGGGCTTCGCAAGGCCCGAAGACCCGGAGGGAAGTATGGCACACGAAAATGTGCCAGGACAGAGACGTGTTCTACGTTGTCCCTTCTCGTCATGCAGTTTGTGCCTCTGCTGCTTGTGCTGTTAGGAATCGCTCCTTGAAAGACGAGCGAGAGCGTCCTTCCGGGTGCATTGCACTGAGTCGAGTGCTCGCTCGGGACTTTGCTCTCGGGGCCAAGGCAAGAGGGCGTGCTTGCCCGCAGAACTGAGAACACGCTGTTGGGCAGAGCTGCAACTGACCGCCGGAGTTCAGCTCTCGCCGGACGGCAGAAGGCGAAGAACGAAGCCGCTTGCGAGCGGCGCAGTGCAGCGAAGAGCTCTCCGAATTCGCCGCTAGCTCCACGGTCCTTCTCAGCTGCGAGTAGCAGCGCTCGCAGTACACGGGGCTTCGCAAGGCCCGAAGACCCGGAGGGAAGTATGGCACACGAAAATGTGCCAGGACAGAGACGTGTTCTACGTTGTCCCTTCTCGTCATGCAGTTTGTGCCTCTGCTGCTTGTGCTGTTAGGAATCGCTCCTTGAAAGACGAGCGAGAGCGTCCTTCCGGGTGCATTGCACTGAGTCGAGTGCTCGCTCGGGACTTTGCTCTCGGGGCCAAGGCAAGAGGGCGTGCTTGCCCGCAGAACTGAGAACACGCTGTTGGGCAGAGCTGCAACTGACCGCCGGAGTTCAGCTGTCGCCGGACGGCAGAAGGCGAAGAACGAAGCCGCTTGCGAGCGGCGCAGTGCAGCGAAGAGCTCTCCGAATTCGCCGCTAGCTCCACGGTCCTTCTGAGCTGCGAGTAGCAGCGCTCGCAGTACACGGAGCTTCGCAAGGCCCGAAGACCCGGAGGGAAGTATGGCACACGGAAATGTGCCAGGACAGAGACGTGTTCTACGTTGTCCCTTCTCGTCATGCAGTTTGTGCCTCTGCTGCTTGTGCTGTTAGGAATCGCTCCTTGAAAGACGAGCGAGAGCGTCCTTCCGGGTGCATTGCACTGAGTCGAGTGCTCGCTCGGGACTTTGCTCTCGGGGCCAAGGCAAGAGGGCGTGCTTGCCCGCAGAACTGAGAACACGCTGTTGGGCAGAGCTGCAACTGACCGCCGGAGTTCAGCTCTCGCCGGACGGCAGAAGGCGAAGAACGAAGCCGCTTGCGAGCGGCGCAGTGCAGCGAAGAGCTCTCCGAATTCGCCGCTAGCTCCACGGTCCTTCTCAGCTGCGAGTAGCAGCGCTCGCAGTACACGGGGCTTCGCAAGGCCCGAAGACCCGGAGGGAAGTATGGCACACGGAAATGTGCCAGGACAGAGACGTGTTCTACGTTGTCCCTTCTCGTCATGCAGTTTGTGCCTCTGCTGCTTGTCCTGTTAGGAATCGCTCCTTGAAAGACGAGCGAGAGCGTCCTTCCGGGTGCATTGCACTGAGTCGAGTGCTCGCTCGGGACTTTGCTCTCGGGGCCAAGGCAAGAGGGCGTGCTTGCCCGCAGAACTGAGAACACGCTGTTGGGCAGAGCTGCAACTGACCGCCGGAGTTCAGCTCTCGCCGGACGGCAGAAGGCGAAGAACGAAGCCGCTTGCGAGCGGCGCAGTGCAGCGAAGAGCTCTCCGAATTCGCCGCTAGCTCCACGGTCCTTCTCAGCTGCGAGTAGCAGCGCTCGCAGTACACGGAGCTTCGCAAGGCCCGAAGACCCGGAGGGAAGTATGGCACACGAAAATGTGCCAGGACAGAGACGTGTTCTACGTTGTCCCTTCTCGTCATGCAGTTTGTGCCTCTGCTGCTTGTGCTGTTAGGAATCGCTCCTTGAAAGACGAGCGAGAGCGTCCTTCCGGGTGCATTGCACTGAGTCGAGTGCTCGCTCGGGACTTTGCTCTCGGGGCCAAGGCAAGAGGGCGTGCTTGCCCGCAGAACTGAGAACACGCTGTTGGGCAGAGCTGCAACTGACCGCCGGAGTTCAGCTCTCGCCGGACGGCAGAAGGCGAAGAACGAAGCCGCTTGCGAGCGGCGCAGTGCAGCGAAGAGCTCTCCGAATTCGCCGCTAGCTCCACGGTCCTTCTCAGCTGCGAGTAGCAGCGCTCGCAGTACACGGGGCTTCGCAAGGCCCGAAGACCCGGAGGGAAGTATCGCACACGAAAATGTGCCAGGACAGAGACGTGTTCTACGTTGTCCCTTCTCGTCATGCAGTTTGTGCCTCTGCTGCTTGTGCTGTTAGGAATCGCTCCTTGAAAGGCGAGCGAGAGCGTCCTTCCGGGTGCATTGCACTGAGTCGAGTGCTCGCTCGGGACTTTGCTCTCGGGGCCAAGGCAAGAGGGCGTGCTTGCCCGCAGAACTGAGAACACGCTGTTGGGCAGAGCTGCAACTGACCGCCGGAGTTCAGCTCTCGCCGGACGGCAGAAGGCGAAGAACGAAGCCGCTTGCGAGCGGCGCAGTGCAGCGAAGAGCTCTCCGAATTCGCCGCTAGCTCCACGGTCCTTCTCAGCTGCGAGTAGCAGCGCTCGCAGTACACGGGGCTTCGCAAGGCCCGAAGACCCGGAGGGAAGTATGGCACACGAAAATGTGCCAGGACAGAGACGTGTTCTACGTTGTCCCTTCTCGTCATGCAGTTTGTGCCTCTGCTGCTTGTGCTGTTAGGAATCGCTCCTTGAAAGACGAGCGAGAGCGTCCTTCCGGGTGCATTGCACTGAGTCGAGTGCTCGCTCGGGACTTTGCTCTCGGGGCCAAGGCAAGAGGGCGTGCTTGCCCGCAGAACTGAGAACACGCTGTTGGGCAGAGCTGCAACTGACCGCCGGAGTTCAGCTCTCGCCGGACGGCAGAAGGCGAAGAACGAAGCCGCTTGCGAGCGGCGCAGTGCAGCGAAGAGCTCTCCGAATTCGCCGCTAGCTCCACGGTCCTTCTCAGCTGCGAGTAGCAGCGCTCGCAGTACACGGGGCTTCGCAAGGCCCGAAGACCCGGAGGGAAGTATGGCACACGAAAATGTGCCAGGACAGAGACGTGTTCTACGTTGTCCCTTCTCGTCATGCAGTTTGTGCCTCTGCTGCTTGTGCTGTTAGGAATCGCTCCTTGAAAGACGAGCGAGAGCGTCCTTCCGGGTGCATTGCACTGAGTCGAGTGCTCGCTCGGGACTTTGCTCTCGGGGCCAAGGCAAGAGGGCGTGCTTGCCCGCAGAACTGAGAACACGCTGTTGGGTAGAGCTGCAACTGACCGCCGGAGTTCAGCTCTCGCCGGACGGCAGAAGGCGAAGAACGAAGCCGCTTGCGAGCGGCGCAGTGCAGCGAAGAGCTCTCCGAATTCGCCGCTAGCTCCACGGTCCTTCTCAGCTGCGAGTAGCAGCGCTCGCAGTACACGGGGCTTCGCAAGGCCCGAAGACCCGGAGGGAAGTATGGCACACGAAAATGTGCCAGGACAGAGACGTGTTCTACGTTGTCCCTTCTCGTCATGCAGTTTGTGCCTCTGCTGCTTGTGCTGTTAGGAATCGCTCCTTGAAAGACGAGCGAGAGCGTCCTTCCGGGTGCATTGCACTGAGTCGAGTGCTCGCTCGGGACTTTGCTCTCGGGGCCAAGGCAAGAGGGCGTGCTTGCCCGCAGAACTGAGAACACGCTGTTGGGCAGAGCTGCAACTGACCGCCGGAGTTCAGCTGTCGCCGGACGGCAGAAGGCGTAGAACGAAGCCGCTTGCGAGCGGCGCAGTGCAGCGAAGAGCTCTCCGAATTCGCCGCTAGCTCCACGGTCCTTCTCAGCTGCGAGTAGCAGCGCTCGCAGTACACGGGGCTTCGCAAGGCCCGAAGACCCGGAGGGAAGTATGGCACACGAAAATGTGCCAGGACAGAGACGTGTTCTACGTTGTCCCTTCTCGTCATGCAGTTTGTGCCTCTGCTGCTTGTGCTGTTAGGAATCGCTCCTTGAAAGACGAGCGAGAGCGTCCTTCCGGGTGCATTGCACTGAGTCGAGTGCTCGCTCGGGACTTTGCTCTCGGGGCCAAGGCAAGAGGGCGTGCTTGCCCGCAGAACTGAGAACACGCTGTTGGGCAGAGCTGCAACTGACCGCCGGAGTTCAGCTCTCGCCGGACGGCAGAAGGCGAAGAACGAAGCCGCTTGCGAGCGGTCGCAGTGCAGCGAAGAGCTCTCCGAATTCGCCGCTAGCTCCACGGTCCTTCTCAGCTGCGAGTAGCAGCGCTCGCAGTACACGGGGCTTCGCAAGGCCGAAGACCCGGAGGGAAGTATGGCACACGAAAATGTGCCAGGACAGAGACGTGTTCTACGTTGTCCCTTCTCGTCATGCAGTTTGTGCCTCTGCTGCTTGTGCTGTTAGGAATCGCTCCTTGAAAGACGAGCGAGAGCGTCCTTCCGGGTGCATTGCACTGAGTCGAGTGCTCGCTCGGGACTTTGCTCTCGGGGCCAAGGCAAGAGGGCGTGCTTGCCCGCAGAACTGAGAACACGCTGTTGGGCAGAGCTGCAACTGACCGCCGGAGTTCAGCTGTCGCCGGACGGCAGAAGGCGAAGAACGAAGCCGCTTGCGAGCGGCGCAGTGCAGCGAAGAGCTCTCCGAATTCGCCGCTAGCTCCACGGTCCTTCTGAGCTGCGAGTAGCAGCGCTCGCAGTACACGGAGCTTCGCAAGGCCCGAAGACCCGGAGGGAAGTATGGCACACGGAAATGTGCCAGGACAGAGACGTGTTCTACGTTGTCCCTTCTCGTCATGCAGTTTGTGCCTCTGCTGCTTGTGCTGTTAGGAATCGCTCCTTGAAAGACGAGCGAGAGCGTCCTTCCGGGTGCATTGCACTGAGTCGAGTGCTCGCTCGGGACTTTGCTCTCGGGGCCAAGGCAAGAGGGCGTGCTTGCCCGCAGAACTGAGAACACGCTGTTGGGCAGAGCTGCAACTGACCGCCGGAGTTCAGCTGTCGCCGGACGGCAGAAGGCGAAGAACGAAGCCGCTTGCGAGCGGCGCAGTGCAGCGAAGAGCTCTCCGAATTCGCCGCTAGCTCCACGGTCCTTCTGAGCTGCGAGTAGCAGCGCTCGCAGTACACGGAGCTTCGCAAGGCCCGAAGACCCGGAGGGAAGTATGGCACACGGAAATGTGCCAGGACAGAGACGTGTTCTACGTTGTCCCTTCTCGTCATGCAGTTTGTGCCTCTGCTGCTTGTGCTGTTAGGAATCGCTCCTTGAAAGACGAGCGAGAGCGTCCTTCCGGGTGCATTGCACTGAGTCGAGTGCTCGCTCGGGACTTTGCTCTCGGGGCCAAGGCAAGAGGGCGTGCTTGCCCGCAGAACTGAGAACACGCTGTTGGGCAGAGCTGCAACTGACCGCCGGAGTTCAGCTCTCGCCGGACGGCAGAAGGCGAAGAACGAAGCCGCTTGCGAGCGGCGCAGTGCAGCGAAGAGCTCTCCGAATTCGCCGCTAGCTCCACGGTCCTTCTCAGCTGCGAGTAGCAGCGCTCGCAGTACACGGGGCTTCGCAAGGCCCGAAGACCCGGAGGGAAGTATGGCACACGAAAATGTGCCAGGACAGAGACGTGTTCTACGTTGTCCCTTCTCGTCATGCAGTTTGTGCCTCTGCTGCTTGTGCTGTTAGGAATCGCTCCTTGAAAGACGAGCGAGAGCGTCCTTCCGGGTGCATTGCACTGAGTCGAGTGCTCGCTCGGGACTTTGCTCTCGGGGCCAAGGCAAGAGGGCGTGCTTGCCCGCAGAACTGAGAACACGCTGTTGGGCAGAGCTGCAACTGACCGCCGGAGTTCAGCTCTCGCCGGACGGCAGAAGGCGAAGAACGAAGCCGCTTGCGAGCGGCGCAGTGCAGCGAAGAGCTCTCCGAATTCGCCGCTAGCTCCACGGTCCTTCTCAGCTGCGAGTAGCAGCGCTCGCAGTACACGGGGCTTCGCAAGGCCCGAAGACCCGGAGGGAAGTATGGCACACGAAAATGTGCCAGGACAGAGACGTGTTCTACGTTGTCCCTTCTCGTCATGCAGTTTGTGCCTCTGCTGCTTGTGCTGTTAGGAATCGCTCCTTGAAAGACGAGCGAGAGCGTCCTTCCGGGTGCATTGCACTGAGTCGAGTGCTCGCTCGGGACTTTGCTCTCGGGGCCAAGGCAAGAGGGCGTGCTTGCCCGCAGAACTGAGAACACGCTGTTGGGCAGAGCTGCAACTGACCGCCGGAGTTCAGCTGTCGCCGGACGGCAGAAGGCGAAGAACGAAGCCGCTTGCGAGCGGCGCAGTGCAGCGAAGAGCTCTCCGAATTCGCCGCTAGCTCCACGGTCCTTCTGAGCTGCGAGTAGCAGCGCTCGCAGTACACGGAGCTTCGCAAGGCCCGAAGACCCGGAGGGAAGTATGGCACACGGAAATGTGCCAGGACAGAGACGTGTTCTACGTTGTCCCTTCTCGTCATGCAGTTTGTGCCTCTGCTGCTTGTGCTGTTAGGAATCGCTCCTTGAAAGACGAGCGAGAGCGTCCTTCCGGGTGCATTGCACTGAGTCGAGTGCTCGCTCGGGACTTTGCTCTCGGGGCCAAGGCAAGAGGGCGTGCTTGCCCGCAGAACTGAGAACACGCTGTTGGGCAGAGCTGCAACTGACCGCCGGAGTTCAGCTCTCGCCGGACGGCAGAAGGCGAAGAACGAAGCCGCTTGCGAGCGGCGCAGTGCAGCGAAGAGCTCTCCGAATTCGCCGCTAGCTCCACGGTCCTTCTCAGCTGCGAGTAGCAGCGCTCGCAGTACACGGGGCTTCGCAAGGCCCGAAGACCCGGAGGGAAGTATGGCACACGGAAATGTGCCAGGACAGAGACGTGTTCTACGTTGTCCCTTCTCGTCATGCAGTTTGTGCCTCTGCTGCTTGTCCTGTTAGGAATCGCTCCTTGAAAGACGAGCGAGAGCGTCCTTCCGGGTGCATTGCACTGAGTCGAGTGCTCGCTCGGGACTTTGCTCTCGGGGCCAAGGCAAGAGGGCGTGCTTGCCCGCAGAACTGAGAACACGCTGTTGGGCAGAGCTGCAACTGACCGCCGGAGTTCAGCTCTCGCCGGACGGCAGAAGGCGAAGAACGAAGCCGCTTGCGAGCGGCGCAGTGCAGCGAAGAGCTCTCCGAATTCGCCGCTAGCTCCACGGTCCTTCTCAGCTGCGAGTAGCAGCGCTCGCAGTACACGGAGCTTCGCAAGGCCCGAAGACCCGGAGGGAAGTATGGCACACGAAAATGTGCCAGGACAGAGACGTGTTCTACGTTGTCCCTTCTCGTCATGCAGTTTGTGCCTCTGCTGCTTGTGCTGTTAGGAATCGCTCCTTGAAAGACGAGCGAGAGCGTCCTTCCGGGTGCATTGCACTGAGTCGAGTGCTCGCTCGGGACTTTGCTCTCGGGGCCAAGGCAAGAGGGCGTGCTTGCCCGCAGAACTGAGAACACGCTGTTGGGCAGAGCTGCAACTGACCGCCGGAGTTCAGCTCTCGCCGGACGGCAGAAGGCGAAGAACGAAGCCGCTTGCGAGCGGCGCAGTGCAGCGAAGAGCTCTCCGAATTCGCCGCTAGCTCCACGGTCCTTCTCAGCTGCGAGTAGCAGCGCTCGCAGTACACGGGGCTTCGCAAGGCCCGAAGACCCGGAGGGAAGTATCGCACACGAAAATGTGCCAGGACAGAGACGTGTTCTACGTTGTCCCTTCTCGTCATGCAGTTTGTGCCTCTGCTGCTTGTGCTGTTAGGAATCGCTCCTTGAAAGGCGAGCGAGAGCGTCCTTCCGGGTGCATTGCACTGAGTCGAGTGCTCGCTCGGGACTTTGCTCTCGGGGCCAAGGCAAGAGGGCGTGCTTGCCCGCAGAACTGAGAACACGCTGTTGGGCAGAGCTGCAACTGACCGCCGGAGTTCAGCTCTCGCCGGACGGCAGAAGGCGAAGAACGAAGCCGCTTGCGAGCGGCGCAGTGCAGCGAAGAGCTCTCCGAATTCGCCGCTAGCTCCACGGTCCTTCTCAGCTGCGAGTAGCAGCGCTCGCAGTACACGGGGCTTCGCAAGGCCCGAAGACCCGGAGGGAAGTATGGCACACGAAAATGTGCCAGGACAGAGACGTGTTCTACGTTGTCCCTTCTCGTCATGCAGTTTGTGCCTCTGCTGCTTGTGCTGTTAGGAATCGCTCCTTGAAAGACGAGCGAGAGCGTCCTTCCGGGTGCATTGCACTGAGTCGAGTGCTCGCTCGGGACTTTGCTCTCGGGGCCAAGGCAAGAGGGCGTGCTTGCCCGCAGAACTGAGAACACGCTGTTGGGCAGAGCTGCAACTGACCGCCGGAGTTCAGCTCTCGCCGGACGGCAGAAGGCGAAGAACGAAGCCGCTTGCGAGCGGCGCAGTGCAGCGAAGAGCTCTCCGAATTCGCCGCTAGCTCCACGGTCCTTCTCAGCTGCGAGTAGCAGCGCTCGCAGTACACGGGGCTTCGCAAGGCCCGAAGACCCGGAGGGAAGTATGGCACACGAAAATGTGCCAGGACAGAGACGTGTTCTACGTTGTCCCTTCTCGTCATGCAGTTTGTGCCTCTGCTGCTTGTGCTGTTAGGAATCGCTCCTTGAAAGACGAGCGAGAGCGTCCTTCCGGGTGCATTGCACTGAGTCGAGTGCTCGCTCGGGACTTTGCTCTCGGGGCCAAGGCAAGAGGGCGTGCTTGCCCGCAGAACTGAGAACACGCTGTTGGGCAGAGCTGCAACTGACCGCCGGAGTTCAGCTCTCGCCGGACGGCAGAAGGCGAAGAACGAAGCCGCTTGCGAGCGGCGCAGTGCAGCGAAGAGCTCTCCGAATTCGCCGCTAGCTCCACGGTCCTTCTCAGCTGCGAGTAGCAGCGCTCGCAGTACACGGGGCTTCGCAAGGCCCGAAGACCCGGAGGGAAGTATGGCACACGAAAATGTGCCAGGACAGAGACGTGTTCTACGTTGTCCCTTCTCGTCATGCAGTTTGTGCCTCTGCTGCTTGTGCTGTTAGGAATCGCTCCTTGAAAGACGAGCGAGAGCGTCCTTCCGGGTGCATTGCACTGAGTCGAGTGCTCGCTCGGGACTTTGCTCTCGGGGCCAAGGCAAGAGGGCGTGCTTGCCCGCAGAACTGAGAACACGCTGTTGGGCAGAGCTGCAACTGACCGCCGGAGTTCAGCTGTCGCCGGACGGCAGAAGGCGTAGAACGAAGCCGCTTGCGAGCGGCGCAGTGCAGCGAAGAGCTCTCCGAATTCGCCGCTAGCTCCACGGTCCTTCTCAGCTGCGAGTAGCAGCGCTCGCAGTACACGGGGCTTCGCAAGGCCCGAAGACCCGGAGGGAAGTATGGCACACGAAAATGTGCCAGGACAGAGACGTGTTCTACGTTGTCCCTTCTCGTCATGCAGTTTGTGCCTCTGCTGCTTGTGCTGTTAGGAATCGCTCCTTGAAAGACGAGCGAGAGCGTCCTTCCGGGTGCATTGCACTGAGTCGAGTGCTCGCTCGGGACTTTGCTCTCGGGGCCAAGGCAAGAGGGCGTGCTTGCCCGCAGAACTGAGAACACGCTGTTGGGCAGAGCTGCAACTGACCGCCGGAGTTCAGCTCTCGCCGGACGGCAGAAGGCGAAGAACGAAGCCGCTTGCGAGCGGCGCAGTGCAGCGAAGAGCTCTCCGAATTCGCCGCTAGCTCCACGGTCCTTCTCAGCTGCGAGTAGCAGCGCTCGCAGTACACGGGGCTTCGCAAGGCCCGAAGACCCGGAGGGAAGTATGGCACACGAAAATGTGCCAGGACAGAGACGTGTTCTACGTTGTCCCTTCTCGTCATGCAGTTTGTGCCTCTGCTGCTTGTGCTGTTAGGAATCGCTCCTTGAAAGACGAGCGAGAGCGTCCTTCCGGGTGCATTGCACTGAGTCGAGTGCTCGCTCGGGACTTTGCTCTCGGGGCCAAGGCAAGAGGGCGTGCTTGCCCGCAGAACTGAGAACACGCTGTTGGGCAGAGCTGCAACTGACCGCCGGAGTTCAGCTGTCGCCGGACGGCAGAAGGCGAAGAACGAAGCCGCTTGCGAGCGGCGCAGTGCAGCGAAGAGCTCTCCGAATTCGCCGCTAGCTCCACGGTCCTTCTGAGCTGCGAGTAGCAGCGCTCGCAGTACACGGAGCTTCGCAAGGCCCGAAGACCCGGAGGGAAGTATGGCACACGGAAATGTGCCAGGACAGAGACGTGTTCTACGTTGTCCCTTCTCGTCATGCAGTTTGTGCCTCTGCTGCTTGTGCTGTTAGGAATCGCTCCTTGAAAGACGAGCGAGAGCGTCCTTCCGGGTGCATTGCACTGAGTCGAGTGCTCGCTCGGGACTTTGCTCTCGGGGCCAAGGCAAGAGGGCGTGCTTGCCCGCAGAACTGAGAACACGCTGTTGGGCAGAGCTGCAACTGACCGCCGGAGTTCAGCTGTCGCCGGACGGCAGAAGGCGAAGAACGAAGCCGCTTGCGAGCGGCGCAGTGCAGCGAAGAGCTCTCCGAATTCGCCGCTAGCTCCACGGTCCTTCTGAGCTGCGAGTAGCAGCGCTCGCAGTACACGGAGCTTCGCAAGGCCCGAAGACCCGGAGGGAAGTATGGCACACGGAAATGTGCCAGGACAGAGACGTGTTCTACGTTGTCCCTTCTCGTCATGCAGTTTGTGCCTCTGCTGCTTGTGCTGTTAGGAATCGCTCCTTGAAAGACGAGCGAGAGCGTCCTTCCGGGTGCATTGCACTGAGTCGAGTGCTCGCTCGGGACTTTGCTCTCGGGGCCAAGGCAAGAGGGCGTGCTTGCCCGCAGAACTGAGAACACGCTGTTGGGCAGAGCTGCAACTGACCGCCGGAGTTCAGCTCTCGCCGGACGGCAGAAGGCGAAGAACGAAGCCGCTTGCGAGCGGCGCAGTGCAGCGAAGAGCTCTCCGAATTCGCCGCTAGCTCCACGGTCCTTCTCAGCTGCGAGTAGCAGCGCTCGCAGTACACGGGGCTTCGCAAGGCCCGAAGACCCGGAGGGAAGTATGGCACACGAAAATGTGCCAGGACAGAGACGTGTTCTACGTTGTCCCTTCTCGTCATGCAGTTTGTGCCTCTGCTGCTTGTGCTGTTAGGAATCGCTCCTTGAAAGACGAGCGAGAGCGTCCTTCCGGGTGCATTGCACTGAGTCGAGTGCTCGCTCGGGACTTTGCTCTCGGGGCCAAGGCAAGAGGGCGTGCTTGCCCGCAGAACTGAGAACACGCTGTTGGGCAGAGCTGCAACTGACCGCCGGAGTTCAGCTCTCGCCGGACGGCAGAAGGCGAAGAACGAAGCCGCTTGCGAGCGGCGCAGTGCAGCGAAGAGCTCTCCGAATTCGCCGCTAGCTCCACGGTCCTTCTCAGCTGCGAGTAGCAGCGCTCGCAGTACACGGGGCTTCGCAAGGCCCGAAGACCCGGAGGGAAGTATGGCACACGAAAATGTGCCAGGACAGAGACGTGTTCTACGTTGTCCCTTCTCGTCATGCAGTTTGTGCCTCTGCTGCTTGTGCTGTTAGGAATCGCTCCTTGAAAGACGAGCGAGAGCGTCCTTCCGGGTGCATTGCACTGAGTCGAGTGCTCGCTCGGGACTTTGCTCTCGGGGCCAAGGCAAGAGGGCGTGCTTGCCCGCAGAACTGAGAACACGCTGTTGGGCAGAGCTGCAACTGACCGCCGGAGTTCAGCTGTCGCCGGACGGCAGAAGGCGTAGAACGAAGCCGCTTGCGAGCGGCGCAGTGCAGCGAAGAGCTCTCCGAATTCGCCGCTAGCTCCACGGTCCTTCTCAGCTGCGAGTAGCAGCGCTCGCAGTACACGGGGCTTCGCAAGGCCCGAAGACCCGGAGGGAAGTATGGCACACGAAAATGTGCCAGGACAGAGACGTGTTCTACGTTGTCCCTTCTCGTCATGCAGTTTGTGCCTCTGCTGCTTGTGCTGTTAGGAATCGCTCCTTGAAAGACGAGCGAGAGCGTCCTTCCGGGTGCATTGCACTGAGTCGAGTGCTCGCTCGGGACTTTGCTCTCGGGGCCAAGGCAAGAGGGCGTGCTTGCCCGCAGAACTGAGAACACGCTGTTGGGCAGAGCTGCAACTGACCGCCGGAGTTCAGCTCTCGCCGGACGGCAGAAGGCGAAGAACGAAGCCGCTTGCGAGCGGCGCAGTGCAGCGAAGAGCTCTCCGAATTCGCCGCTAGCTCCACGGTCCTTCTCAGCTGCGAGTAGCAGCGCTCGCAGTACACGGGGCTTCGCAAGGCCCGAAGACCCGGAGGGAAGTATGGCACACGAAAATGTGCCAGGACAGAGACGTGTTCTACGTTGTCCCTTCTCGTCATGCAGTTTGTGCCTCTGCTGCTTGTGCTGTTAGGAATCGCTCCTTGAAAGACGAGCGAGAGCGTCCTTCCGGGTGCATTGCACTGAGTCGAGTGCTCGCTCGGGACTTTGCTCTCGGGGCCAAGGCAAGAGGGCGTGCTTGCCCGCAGAACTGAGAACACGCTGTTGGGCAGAGCTGCAACTGACCGCCGGAGTTCAGCTGTCGCCGGACGGCAGAAGGCGAAGAACGAAGCCGCTTGCGAGCGGCGCAGTGCAGCGAAGAGCTCTCCGAATTCGCCGCTAGCTCCACGGTCCTTCTGAGCTGCGAGTAGCAGCGCTCGCAGTACACGGAGCTTCGCAAGGCCCGAAGACCCGGAGGGAAGTATGGCACACGGAAATGTGCCAGGACAGAGACGTGTTCTACGTTGTCCCTTCTCGTCATGCAGTTTGTGCCTCTGCTGCTTGTCCTGTTAGGAATCGCTCCTTGAAAGACGAGCGAGAGCGTCCTTCCGGGTGCATTGCACTGAGTCGAGTGCTCGCTCGGGACTTTGCTCTCGGGGCCAAGGCAAGAGGGCGTGCTTGCCCGCAGAACTGAGAACACGCTGTTGGGCAGAGCTGCAACTGACCGCCGGAGTTCAGCTGTCGCCGGACGGCAGAAGGCGAAGAACGAAGCCGCTTGCGAGCGGCGCAGTGCAGCGAAGAGCTCTCCGAATTCGCCGCTAGCTCCACGGTCCTTCTGAGCTGCGAGTAGCAGCGCTCGCAGTACACGGGGCTTCGCAAGGCCCGAAGACCCGGAGGGAAGTATGGCACACGAAAATGTGCCAGGACAGAGACGTGTTCTACGTTGTCCCTTCTCGTCATGCAGTTTGTGCCTCTGCTGCTTGTGCTGTTAGGAATCGCTCCTTGAAAGACGAGCGAGAGCGTCCTTCCGGGTGCATTGCACTGAGTCGAGTGCTCGCTCGGGACTTTGCTCTCGGGGCCAAGGCAAGAGGGCGTGCTTGCCCGCAGAACTGAGAACACGCTGTTGGGCAGAGCTGCAACTGACCGCCGGAGTTCAGCTCTCGCCGGACGGCAGAAGGCGAAGAACGAAGCCGCTTGCGAGCGGCGCAGTGCAGCGAAGAGCTCTCCGAATTCGCCGCTAGCTCCACGGTCCTTCTGAGCTGCGAGTAGCAGCGCTCGCAGTACACGGAGCTTCGCAAGGCCCGAAGACCCGGAGGGAAGTATGGCACACGGAAATGTGCCAGGACAGAGACGTGTTCTACGTTGTCCCTTCTCGTCATGCAGTTTGTGCCTCTGCTGCTTGTGCTGTTAGGAATCGCTCCTTGAAAGACGAGCGAGAGCGTCCTTCCGGGTGCATTGCACTGAGTCGAGTGCTCGCTCGGGACTTTGCTCTCGGGGCCAAGGCAAGAGGGCGTGCTTGCCCGCAGAACTGAGAACACGCTGTTGGGCAGAGCTGCAACTGACCGCCGGAGTTCAGCTGTCGCCGGACGGCAGAAGGCGAAGAACGAAGCCGCTTGCGAGCGGCGCAGTGCAGCGAAGAGCTCTCCGAATTCGCCGCTAGCTCCACGGTCCTTCTCAGCTGCGAGTAGCAGCGCTCGCAGTACACGGAGCTTCGCAAGGCCCGAAGACCCGGAGGGAAGTATGGCACACGGAAATGTGCCAGGACAGAGACGTGTTCTACGTTGTCCCTTCTCGTCATGCAGTTTGTGCCTCTGCTGCTTGTGCTGTTAGGAATCGCTCCTTGAAAGACGAGCGAGAGCGTCCTTCCGGGTGCATTGCACTGAGTCGAGTGCTCGCTCGGGACTTTGCTCTCGGGGCCAAGGCAAGAGGGCGTGCTTGCCCGCAGAACTGAGAACACGCTGTTGGGCAGAGCTGCAACTGACCGCCGGAGTTCAGCTGTCGCCGGACGGCAGAAGGCGAAGAACGAAGCCGCTTGCGAGCGGCGCAGTGCAGCGAAGAGCTCTCCGAATTCGCCGCTAGCTCCACGGTCCTTCTCAGCTGCGAGTAGCAGCGCTCGCAGTACACGGGGCTTCGCAAGGCCCGAAGACCCGGAGGGAAGTATGGCACACGGAAATGTGCCAGGACAGAGACGTGTTCTACGTTGTCCCTTCTCGTCATGCAGTTTGTGCCTCTGCTGCTTGTGCTGTTAGGAATCGCTCCTTGAAAGACGAGCGAGAGCGTCCTTCCGGGTGCATTGCACTGAGTCGAGTGCTCGCTCGGGACTTTGCTCTCGGGGCCAAGGCAAGAGGGCGTGCTTGCCCGCAGAACTGAGAACACGCTGTTGGGCAGAGCTGCAACTGACCGCCGGAGTTCAGCTGTCGCCGGACGGCAGAAGGCGAAGAACGAAGCCGCTTGCGAGCGGCGCAGTGCAGCGAAGAGCTCTCCGAATTCGCCGCTAGCTCCACGGTCCTTCTCAGCTGCGAGTAGCAGCGCTCGCAGTACACGGAGCTTCGCAAGGCCCGAAGACCCGGAGGGAAGTATGGCACACGGAAATGTGCCAGGACAGAGACGTGTTCTACGTTGTCCCTTCTCGTCATGCAGTTTGTGCCTCTGCTGCTTGTGCTGTTAGGAATCGCTCCTTGAAAGACGAGCGAGAGCGTCCTTCCGGGTGCATTGCACTGAGTCGAGTGCTCGCTCGGGACTTTGCTCTCGGGGCCAAGGCAAGAGGGCGTGCTTGCCCGCAGAACTGAGAACACGCTGTTGGGCAGAGCTGCAACTGACCGCCGGAGTTCAGCTCTCGCCGGACGGCAGAAGGCGAAGAACGAAGCCGCTTGCGAGCGGCGCAGTGCAGCGAAGAGCTCTCCGAATTCGCCGCTAGCTCCACGGTCCTTCTCAGCTGCGAGTAGCAGCGCTCGCAGTACACGGAGCTTCGCAAGGCCCGAAGACCCGGAGGGAAGTATGGCACACGGAAATGTGCCAGGACAGAGACGTGTTCTACGTTGTCCCTTCTCGTCATGCAGTTTGTGCCTCTGCTGCTTGTGCTGTTAGGAATCGCTCCTTGAAAGACGAGCGAGAGCGTCCTTCCGGGTGCATTGCACTGAGTCGAGTGCTCGCTCGGGACTTTGCTCTCGGGGCCAAGGCAAGAGGGCGTGCTTGCCCGCAGAACTGAGAACACGCTGTTGGGCAGAGCTGCAACTGACCGCCGGAGTTCAGCTCTCGCCGGACGGCAGAAGGCGAAGAACGAAGCCGCTTGCGAGCGGCGCAGTGCAGCGAAGAGCTCTCCGAATTCGCCGCTAGCTCCACGGTCCTTCTCAGCTGCGAGTAGCAGCGCTCGCCGTACACGGGGCTTCGCAAGGCCCGAAGACCCGGAGGGAAGTATCGCACACGCAAATGTGCCAGGACAGAGACGTGTTCTACGTTGTCCCTTCTCGTCATGCAGTTTGTGCCTCTGCTGCTTGTGCTGTTAGGAATCGCTCCTTGAAAGACGAGCGAGAGCGTCCTTCAGGGTGCATTGCACTGAGTCGAGTGCTCGCTCGGGACTTTGCTCTCGGGGCCAAGGCAAGAAGGCGTGCTTGCCCGCAGAACTGAGAACACGCTGTTGGGCAGAGCTGCAACTGACCGCCGGAGTTCAGCTGTCGCCGGACGGCAGAAGGCGAAGAACGAAGCCGCTTGCGAGCGGCGCAGTGCAGCGAAGAGCTCTCCGAATTCGCCGCTAGCTCCACGGTCCTACTCAGCTGCGAGTAGCAGCGCTCGCAGTACACGGGGCTTCGCAAGGCCCAAACCCGGAGGGAAGTTTCGCACACGAAAATGTGCCAGGACAGAGACGTGTTCTACGTTGTCCCTTCTCGTCATGCAGTTTGTGCCTCTGCTGCTTGTGCTGTTAGGAATCGCTCCTTGAAAGACGAGCGAGAGCGTCCTTCCGGGTGCATTGCACTGAGTCGAGTGCTCGCTCGGGACTTTGCTCTCGGGGCCAAGGCAAGAGGGCGTGCTTGCCCGCAGAACTGAGAACACGCTGTTGGGCAGAGCTGCAACTGACCGCCGGAGTTCAGCTCTCGCCGGACGGCAGAAGGCGAAGAACGAAGCCGCTTGCGAGCGGCGCAGTGCAGCGAAGAGCTCTCCGAATTCGCCGCTAGCTCCACGGTCCTTCTCAGCTGCGAGTAGCAGCGCTCGCAGTACACGGGGCTTCGCAAGGCCCGAAGACCCGGAGGGAAGTATGGCACACGAAAATGTGCCAGGACAGAGACGTGTTCTACGTTGTCCCTTCTCGTCATGCAGTTTGTGCCTCTGCTGCTTGTGCTGTTAGGAATCGCTCCTTGAAAGACGAGCGAGAGCGTCCTTCCGGGTGCATTGCACTGAGTCGAGTGCTCGCTCGGGACTTTGCTCTCGGGGCCAAGGCAAGAGGGCGTGCTTGCCCGCAGAACTGAGAACACGCTGTTGGGCAGAGCTGCAACTGACCGCCGGAGTTCAGCTGTCGCCGGACGGCAGAAGGCGAAGAACGAAGCCGCTTGCGAGCGGCGCAGTGCAGCGAAGAGCTCTCCGAATTCGCCGCTAGCTCCACGGTCCTTCTCAGCTGCGAGTAGCAGCGCTCGCAGTACACGGGGCTTCGCAAGGCCCGAAGACCCGGAGGGAAGTATGGCACACGAAAATGTGCCAGGACAGAGACGTGTTCTACGTTGTCCCTTCTCGTCATGCAGTTTGTGCCTCTGCTGCTTGTGCTGTTAGGAATCGCTCCTTGAAAGACGAGCGAGAGCGTCCTTCCGGGTGCATTGCACTGAGTCGAGTGCTCGCTCGGGACTTTGCTCTCGGGGCCAAGGCAAGAGGGCGTGCTTGCCCGCAGAACTGAGAACACGCTGTTGGGCAGAGCTGCAACTGACCGCCGGAGTTCAGCTGTCGCCGGACGGCAGAAGGCGTAGAACGAAGCCGCTTGCGAGCGGCGCAGTGCAGCGAAGAGCTCTCCGAATTCGCCGCTAGCTCCACGGTCCTTCTCAGCTGCGAGTAGCAGCGCTCGCAGTACACGGGGCTTCGCAAGGCCCGAAGACCCGGAGGGAAGTATGGCACACGAAAATGTGCCAGGACAGAGACGTGTTCTACGTTGTCCCTTCTCGTCATGCAGTTTGTGCCTCTGCTGCTTGTGCTGTTAGGAATCGCTCCTTGAAAGACGAGCGAGAGCGTCCTTCCGGGTGCATTGCACTGAGTCGAGTGCTCGCTCGGGACTTTGCTCTCGGGGCCAAGGCAAGAGGGCGTGCTTGCCCGCAGAACTGAGAACACGCTGTTGGGCAGAGCTGCAACTGACCGCCGGAGTTCAGCTGTCGCCGGACGGCAGAAGGCGTAGAACGAAGCCGCTTGCGAGCGGCGCAGTGCAGCGAAGAGCTCTCCGAATTCGCCGCTAGCTCCACGGTCCTTCTCAGCTGCGAGTAGCAGCGCTCGCAGTACACGGGGCTTCGCAAGGCCCGAAGACCCGGAGGGAAGTATGGCACACGAAAATGTGCCAGGACAGAGACGTGTTCTACGTTGTCCCTTCTCGTCATGCAGTTTGTGCCTCTGCTGCTTGTGCTGTTAGGAATCGCTCCTTGAAAGACGAGCGAGAGCGTCCTTCCGGGTGCATTGCACTGAGTCGAGTGCTCGCTCGGGACTTTGCTCTCGGGGCCAAGGCAAGAGGGCGTGCTTGCCCGCAGAACTGAGAACACGCTGTTGGGCAGAGCTGCAACTGACCGCCGGAGTTCAGCTGTCGCCGGACGGCAGAAGGCGAAGAACGAAGCCGCTTGCGAGCGGCGCAGTGCAGCGAAGAGCTCTCCGAATTCGCCGCTAGCTCCACGGTCCTTCTGAGCTGCGAGTAGCAGCGCTCGCAGTACACGGAGCTTCGCAAGGCCCGAAGACCCGGAGGGAAGTATCGCACACGAAAATGTGCCAGGACAGAGACGTGTTCTACGTTGTCCCTTCTCGTCATGCAGTTTGTGCCTCTGCTGCTTGTGCTGTTAGGAATCGCTCCTTGAAAGACGAGCGAGAGCGTCCTTCCGGGTGCATTGCACTGAGTCGAGTGCTCGCTCGGGACTTTGCTCTCGGGGCCAAGGCAAGAGGGCGTGCTTGCCCGCAGAACTGAGAACACGCTGTTGGGCAGAGCTGCAACTGACCGCCGGAGTTCAGCTGTCGCCGGACGGCAGAAGGCGAAGAACGAAGCCGCTTGCGAGCGGCGCAGTGCAGCGAAGAGCTCTCCGAATTCGCCGCTAGCTCCACGGTCCTTCTCAGCTGCGAGTAGCAGCGCTCGCAGTACACGGAGCTTCGCAAGGCCCGAAGACCCGGAGGGAAGTATGGCACACGGAAATGTGCCAGGACAGAGACGTGTTCTACGTTGTCCCTTCTCGTCATGCAGTTTGTGCCTCTGCTGCTTGTGCTGTTAGGAATCGCTCCTTGAAAGACGAGCGAGAGCGTCCTTCCGGGTGCATTGCACTGAGTCGAGTGCTCGCTCGGGACTTTGCTCTCGGGGCCAAGGCAAGAGGGCGTGCTTGCCCGCAGAACTGAGAACACGCTGTTGGGCAGAGCTGCAACTGACCGCCGGAGTTCAGCTGTCGCCGGACGGCAGAAGGCGAAGAACGAAGCCGCTTGCGAGCGGCGCAGTGCAGCGAAGAGCTCTCCGAATTCGCCGCTAGCTCCACGGTCCTTCTCAGCTGCGAGTAGCAGCGCTCGCAGTACACGGGGCTTCGCAAGGCCCGAAGACCCGGAGGGAAGTATGGCACACGGAAATGTGCCAGGACAGAGACGTGTTCTACGTTGTCCCTTCTCGTCATGCAGTTTGTGCCTCTGCTGCTTGTGCTGTTAGGAATCGCTCCTTGAAAGACGAGCGAGAGCGTCCTTCCGGGTGCATTGCACTGAGTCGAGTGCTCGCTCGGGACTTTGCTCTCGGGGCCAAGGCAAGAGGGCGTGCTTGCCCGCAGAACTGAGAACACGCTGTTGGGCAGAGCTGCAACTGACCGCCGGAGTTCAGCTGTCGCCGGACGGCAGAAGGCGAAGAACGAAGCCGCTTGCGAGCGGCGCAGTGCAGCGAAGAGCTCTCCGAATTCGCCGCTAGCTCCACGGTCCTTCTGAGCTGCGAGTAGCAGCGCTCGCAGTACACGGAGCTTCGCAAGGCCCGAAGACCCGGAGGGAAGTATGGCACACGAAAATGTGCCAGGACAGAGACGTGTTCTACGTTGTCCCTTCTCGTCATGCAGTTTGTGCCTCTGCTGCTTGTGCTGTTAGGAATCGCTCCTTGAAAGACGAGCGAGAGCGTCCTTCCGGGTGCATTGCACTGAGTCGAGTGCTCGCTCGGGACTTTGCTCTCGGGGCCAAGGCAAGAGGGCGTGCTTGCCCGCAGAACTGAGAACACGCTGTTGGGCAGAGCTGCAACTGACCGCCGGAGTTCAGCTGTCGCCGGACGGCAGAAGGCGAAGAACGAAGCCGCTTGCGAGCGGCGCAGTGCAGCGAAGAGCTCTCCGAATTCGCCGCTAGCTCCACGGTCCTTCTCAGCTGCGAGTAGCAGCGCTCGCAGTACACGGAGCTTCGCAAGGCCCGAAGACCCGGAGGGAAGTATGGCACACGGAAATGTGCCAGGACAGAGACGTGTTCTACGTTGTCCCTTCTCGTCATGCAGTTTGTGCCTCTGCTGCTTGTGCTGTTAGGAATCGCTCCTTGAAAGACGAGCGAGAGCGTCCTTCCGGGTGCATTGCACTGAGTCGAGTGCTCGCTCGGGACTTTGCTCTCGGGGCCAAGGCAAGAGGGCGTGCTTGCCCGCAGAACTGAGAACACGCTGTTGGGCAGAGCTGCAACTGACCGCCGGAGTTCAGCTCTCGCCGGACGGCAGAAGGCGAAGAACGAAGCCGCTTGCGAGCGGCGCAGTGCAGCGAAGAGCTCTCCGAATTCGCCGCTAGCTCCACGGTCCTTCTGAGCTGCGAGTAGCAGCGCTCGCAGTACACGGAGCTTCGCAAGGCCCGAAGACCCGGAGGGAAGTATGGCACACGGAAATGTGCCAGGACAGAGACGTGTTCTACGTTGTCCCTTCTCGTCATGCAGTTTGTGCCTCTGCTGCTTGTGCTGTTAGGAATCGCTCCTTGAAAGACGAGCGAGAGCGTCCTTCCGGGTGCATTGCACTGAGTCGAGTGCTCGCTCGGGACTTTGCTCTCGGGGCCAAGGCAAGAGGGCGTGCTTGCCCGCAGAACTGAGAACACGCTGTTGGGCAGAGCTGCAACTGACCGCCGGAGTTCAGCTGTCGCCGGACGGCAGAAGGCGAAGAACGAAGCCGCTTGCGAGCGGCGCAGTGCAGCGAAGAGCTCTCCGAATTCGCCGCTAGCTCCACGGTCCTTCTCAGCTGCGAGTAGCAGCGCTCGCAGTACACGGAGCTTCGCAAGGCCCGAAGACCCGGAGGGAAGTATGGCACACGGAAATGTGCCAGGACAGAGACGTGTTCTACGTTGTCCCTTCTCGTCATGCAGTTTGTGCCTCTGCTGCTTGTGCTGTTAGGAATCGCTCCTTGAAAGACGAGCGAGAGCGTCCTTCCGGGTGCATTGCACTGAGTCGAGTGCTCGCTCGGGACTTTGCTCTCGGGGCCAAGGCAAGAGGGCGTGCTTGCCCGCAGAACTGAGAACACGCTGTTGGGCAGAGCTGCAACTGACCGCCGGAGTTCAGCTGTCGCCGGACGGCAGAAGGCGAAGAACGAAGCCGCTTGCGAGCGGCGCAGTGCAGCGAAGAGCTCTCCGAATTCGCCGCTAGCTCCACGGTCCTTCTGAGCTGCGAGTAGCAGCGCTCGCAGTACACGGGGCTTCGCAAGGCCCGAAGACCCGGAGGGAAGTATGGCACACGGAAATGTGCCAGGACAGAGACGTGTTCTACGTTGTCCCTTCTCGTCATGCAGTTTGTGCCTCTGCTGCTTGTGCTGTTAGGAATCGCTCCTTGAAAGACGAGCGAGAGCGTCCTTCCGGGTGCATTGCACTGAGTCGAGTGCTCGCTCGGGACTTTGCTCTCGGGGCCAAGGCAAGAGGGCGTGCTTGCCCGCAGAACTGAGAACACGCTGTTGGGCAGAGCTGCAACTGACCGCCGGAGTTCAGCTGTCGCCGGACGGCAGAAGGCGAAGAACGAAGCCTCTTGCGAGCGGCGCAGTGCAGCGAAGAGCTCTCCGAATTCGCCGCTAGCTCCACGGTCCTTCTGAGCTGCGAGTAGCAGCGCTCGCAGTACACGGAGCTTCGCAAGGCCCGAAGACCCGGAGGGAAGTATGGCACACGAAAATGTGCCAGGACAGAGACGTGTTCTACGTTGTCCCTTCTCGTCATGCAGTTTGTGCCTCTGCTGCTTGTGCTGTTAGGAATCGCTCCTTGAAAGACGAGCGAGAGCGTCCTTCCGGGTGCATTGCACTGAGTCGAGTGCTCGCTCGGGACTTTGCTCTCGGGGCCAAGGCAAGAGGGCGTGCTTGCCCGCAGAACTGAGAACACGCTGTTGGGCAGAGCTGCAACTGACCGCCGGAGTTCAGCTGTCGCCGGACGGCAGAAGGCGAAGAACGAAGCCGCTTGCGAGCGGCGCAGTGCAGCGAAGAGCTCTCCGAATTCGCCGCTAGCTCCACGGTCCTTCTCAGCTGCGAGTAGCAGCGCTCGCAGTACACGGAGCTTCGCAAGGCCCGAAGACCCGGAGGGAAGTATGGCACACGGAAATGTGCCAGGACAGAGACGTGTTCTACGTTGTCCCTTCTCGTCATGCAGTTTGTGCCTCTGCTGCTTGTGCTGTTAGGAATCGCTCCTTGAAAGACGAGCGAGAGCGTCCTTCCGGGTGCATTGCACTGAGTCGAGTGCTCGCTCGGGACTTTGCTCTCGGGGCCAAGGCAAGAGGGCGTGCTTGCCCGCAGAACTGAGAACACGCTGTTGGGCAGAGCTGCAACTGACCGCCGGAGTTCAGCTCTCGCCGGACGGCAGAAGGCGAAGAACGAAGCCGCTTGCGAGCGGCGCAGTGCAGCGAAGAGCTCTCCGAATTCGCCGCTAGCTCCACGGTCCTTCTCAGCTGCGAGTAGCAGCGCTCGCCGTACACGGGGCTTCGCAAGGCCCGAAGACCCGGAGGGAAGTATCGCACACGCAAATGTGCCAGGACAGAGACGTGTTCTACGTTGTCCCTTCTCGTCATGCAGTTTGTGCCTCTGCTGCTTGTGCTGTTAGGAATCGCTCCTTGAAAGACGAGCGAGAGCGTCCTTCCGGGTGCATTGCACTGAGTCGAGTGCTCGCTCGGGACTTTGCTCTCGGGGCCAAGGCAAGAGGGCGTGCTTGCCCGCAGAACTGAGAACACGCTGTTGGGCAGAGCTGCAACTGACCGCCGGAGTTCAGCTCTCGCCGGACGGCAGAAGGCGAAGAACGAAGCCGCTTGCGAGCGGCGCAGTGCAGCGAAGAGCTCTCCGAATTCGCCGCTAGCTCCACGGTCCTACTCAGCTGCGAGTAGCAGCGCTCGCAGTACACGGGGCTTCGCAAGGCCCAAACCCGGAGGGAAGTTTCGCACACGAAAATGTGCCAGGACAGAGACGTGTTCTACGTTGTCCCTTCTCGTCATGCAGTTTGTGCCTCTGCTGCTTGTGCTGTTAGGAATCGCTCCTTGAAAGACGAGCGAGAGCGTCCTTCCGGGTGCATTGCACTGAGTCGAGTGCTCGCTCGGGACTTTGCTCTCGGGGCCAAGGCAAGAGGGCGTGCTTGCCCGCAGAACTGAGAACACGCTGTTGGGCAGAGCTGCAACTGACCGCCGGAGTTCAGCTCTCGCCGGACGGCAGAAGGCGAAGAACGAAGCCGCTTGCGAGCGGCGCAGTGCAGCGAAGAGCTCTCCGAATTCGCCGCTAGCTCCACGGTCCTTCTCAGCTGCGAGTAGCAGCGCTCGCAGTACACGGGGCTTCGCAAGGCCCGAAGACCCGGAGGGAAGTATGGCACACGAAAATGTGCCAGGACAGAGACGTGTTCTACGTTGTCCCTTCTCGTCATGCAGTTTGTGCCTCTGCTGCTTGTGCTGTTAGGAATCGCTCCTTGAAAGACGAGCGAGAGCGTCCTTCCGGGTGCATTGCACTGAGTCGAGTGCTCGCTCGGGACTTTGCTCTCGGGGCCAAGGCAAGAGGGCGTGCTTGCCCGCAGAACTGAGAACACGCTGTTGGGCAGAGCTGCAACTGACCGCCGGAGTTCAGCTGTCGCCGGACGGCAGAAGGCGAAGAACGAAGCCGCTTGCGAGCGGCGCAGTGCAGCGAAGAGCTCTCCGAATTCGCCGCTAGCTCCACGGTCCTTCTCAGCTGCGAGTAGCAGCGCTCGCAGTACACGGGGCTTCGCAAGGCCCGAAGACCCGGAGGGAAGTATGGCACACGAAAATGTGCCAGGACAGAGACGTGTTCTACGTTGTCCCTTCTCGTCATGCAGTTTGTGCCTCTGCTGCTTGTGCTGTTAGGAATCGCTCCTTGAAAGACGAGCGAGAGCGTCCTTCCGGGTGCATTGCACTGAGTCGAGTGCTCGCTCGGGACTTTGCTCTCGGGGCCAAGGCAAGAGGGCGTGCTTGCCCGCAGAACTGAGAACACGCTGTTGGGCAGAGCTGCAACTGACCGCCGGAGTTCAGCTGTCGCCGGACGGCAGAAGGCGTAGAACGAAGCCGCTTGCGAGCGGCGCAGTGCAGCGAAGAGCTCTCCGAATTCGCCGCTAGCTCCACGGTCCTTCTCAGCTGCGAGTAGCAGCGCTCGCAGTACACGGGGCTTCGCAAGGCCCGAAGACCCGGAGGGAAGTATGGCACACGAAAATGTGCCAGGACAGAGACGTGTTCTACGTTGTCCCTTCTCGTCATGCAGTTTGTGCCTCTGCTGCTTGTGCTGTTAGGAATCGCTCCTTGAAAGACGAGCGAGAGCGTCCTTCCGGGTGCATTGCACTGAGTCGAGTGCTCGCTCGGGACTTTGCTCTCGGGGCCAAGGCAAGAGGGCGTGCTTGCCCGCAGAACTGAGAACACGCTGTTGGGCAGAGCTGCAACTGACCGCCGGAGTTCAGCTCTCGCCGGACGGCAGAAGGCGTAGAACGAAGCCGCTTGCGAGCGGCGCAGTGCAGCGAAGAGCTCTCCGAATTCGCCGCTAGCTCCACGGTCCTTCTCAGCTGCGAGTAGCAGCGCTCGCAGTACACGGGGCTTCGCAAGGCCCGAAGACCCGGAGGGAAGTATGGCACACGAAAATGTGCCAGGACAGAGACGTGTTCTACGTTGTCCCTTCTCGTCATGCAGTTTGTGCCTCTGCTGCTTGTGCTGTTAGGAATCGCTCCTTGAAAGACGAGCGAGAGCGTCCTTCCGGGTGCATTGCACTGAGTCGAGTGCTCGCTCGGGACTTTGCTCTCGGGGCCAAGGCAAGAGGGCGTGCTTGCCCGCAGAACTGAGAACACGCTGTTGGGCAGAGCTGCAACTGACCGCCGGAGTTCAGCTGTCGCCGGACGGCAGAAGGCGAAGAACGAAGCCGCTTGCGAGCGGCGCAGTGCAGCGAAGAGCTCTCCGAATTCGCCGCTAGCTCCACGGTCCTTCTGAGCTGCGAGTAGCAGCGCTCGCAGTACACGGAGCTTCGCAAGGCCCGAAGACCCGGAGGGAAGTATGGCACACGAAAATGTGCCAGGACAGAGACGTGTTCTACGTTGTCCCTTCTCGTCATGCAGTTTGTGCCTCTGCTGCTTGTGCTGTTAGGAATCGCTCCTTGAAAGACGAGCGAGAGCGTCCTTCCGGGTGCATTGCACTGAGTCGAGTGCTCGCTCGGGACTTTGCTCTCGGGGCCAAGGCAAGAGGGCGTGCTTGCCCGCAGAACTGAGAACACGCTGTTGGGCAGAGCTGCAACTGACCGCCGGAGTTCAGCTGTCGCCGGACGGCAGAAGGCGAAGAACGAAGCCGCTTGCGAGCGGCGCAGTGCAGCGAAGAGCTCTCCGAATTCGCCGCTAGCTCCACGGTCCTTCTCAGCTGCGAGTAGCAGCGCTCGCAGTACACGGAGCTTCGCAAGGCCCGAAGACCCGGAGGGAAGTATGGCACACGGAAATGTGCCAGGACAGAGACGTGTTCTACGTTGTCCCTTCTCGTCATGCAGTTTGTGCCTCTGCTGCTTGTGCTGTTAGGAATCGCTCCTTGAAAGACGAGCGAGAGCGTCCTTCCGGGTGCATTGCACTGAGTCGAGTGCTCGCTCGGGACTTTGCTCTCGGGGCCAAGGCAAGAGGGCGTGCTTGCCCGCAGAACTGAGAACACGCTGTTGGGCAGAGCTGCAACTGACCGCCGGAGTTCAGCTCTCGCCGGACGGCAGAAGGCGAAGAACGAAGCCGCTTGCGAGCGGCGCAGTGCAGCGAAGAGCTCTCCGAATTCGCCGCTAGCTCCACGGTCCTTCTCAGCTGCGAGTAGCAGCGCTCGCCGTACACGGGGCTTCGCAAGGCCCGAAGACCCGGAGGGAAGTATCGCACACGCAAATGTGCCAGGACAGAGACGTGTTCTACGTTGTCCCTTCTCGTCATGCAGTTTGTGCCTCTGCTGCTTCTGCTGTTAGGAATCGCTCCTTGAAAGACGAGCGAGAGCGTCCTTCCGGGTGCATTGCACTGAGTCGAGTGCTCGCTCGGGACTTTGCTCTCGGGGCCAAGGCAAGAGGGCGTGCTTGCCCGCAGAACTGAGAACACGCTGTTGGGCAGAGCTGCAACTGACCGCCGGAGTTCAGCTCTCGCCGGACGGCAGAAGGCGAAGAACGAAGCCGCTTGCGAGCGGCGCAGTGCAGCGAAGAGCTCTCCGAATTCGCCGCTAGCTCCACGGTCCTTCTCAGCTGCGAGTAGCAGCGCTCGCAGTACACGGGGCTTCGCAAGGCCCAAACCCGGAGGGAAGTTTCGCACACGAAAATGTGCCAGGACAGAGACGTGTTCTACGTTGTCCCTTCTCGTCATGCAGTTTGTGCCTCTGCTGCTTCTGCTGTTAGGAATCGCTCCTTGAAAGACGAGCGAGAGCGTCCTTCCGGGTGCATTGCACTGAGTCGAGTGCTCGCTCGGGACTTTGCTCTCGGGGCCAAGGCAAGAGGGCGTGCTTGCCCGCAGAACTGAGAACACGCTGTTGGGCAGAGCTGCAACTGACCGCCGGAGTTCAGCTCTCGCCGGACGGCAGAAGGCGAAGAACGAAGCCGCTTGCGAGCGGCGCAGTGCAGCGAAGAGCTCTCCGAATTCGCCGCTAGCTCCACGGTCCTTCTCAGCTGCGAGTAGCAGCGCTCGCAGTACACGGGGCTTCGCAAGGCCCGAAGACCCGGAGGGAAGTATGGCACACGAAAATGTGCCAGGACAGAGACGTGTTCTACGTTGTCCCTTCTCGTCATGCAGTTTGTGCCTCTGCTGCTTGTGCTGTTAGGAATCGCTCCTTGAAAGACGAGCGAGAGCGTCCTTCCGGGTGCATTGCACTGAGTCGAGTGCTCGCTCGGGACTTTGCTCTCGGGGCCAAGGCAAGAGGGCGTGCTTGCCCGCAGAACTGAGAACACGCTGTTGGGCAGAGCTGCAACTGACCGCCGGAGTTCAGCTGTCGCCGGACGGCAGAAGGCGAAGAACGAAGCCGCTTGCGAGCGGCGCAGTGCAGCGAAGAGCTCTCCGAATTCGCCGCTAGCTCCACGGTCCTTCTCAGCTGCGAGTAGCAGCGCTCGCAGTACACGGGGCTTCGCAAGGCCCGAAGACCCGGAGGGAAGTATGGCACACGAAAATGTGCCAGGACAGAGACGTGTTCTACGTTGTCCCTTCTCGTCATGCAGTTTGTGCCTCTGCTGCTTCTGCTGTTAGGAATCGCTCCTTGAAAGACGAGCGAGAGCGTCCTTCCGGGTGCATTGCACTGAGTCGAGTGCTCGCTCGGGACTTTGCTCTCGGGGCCAAGGCAAGAGGGCGTGCTTGCCCGCAGAACTGAGAACACGCTGTTGGGCAGAGCTGCAACTGACCGCCGGAGTTCAGCTCTCGCCGGACGGCAGAAGGCGTAGAACGAAGCCGCTTGCGAGCGGCGCAGTGCAGCGAAGAGCTCTCCGAATTCGCCGCTAGCTCCACGGTCCTTCTCAGCTGCGAGTAGCAGCGCTCGCAGTACACGGGGCTTCGCAAGGCCCGAAGACCCGGAGGGAAGTATGGCACACGAAAATGTGCCAGGACAGAGACGTGTTCTACGTTGTCCCTTCTCGTCATGCAGTTTGTGCCTCTGCTGCTTGTGCTGTTAGGAATCGCTCCTTGAAAGACGAGCGAGAGCGTCCTTCCGGGTGCATTGCACTGAGTCGAGTGCTCGCTCGGGACTTTGCTCTCGGGGCCAAGGCAAGAGGGCGTGCTTGCCCGCAGAACTGAGAACACGCTGTTGGGCAGAGCTGCAACTGACCGCCGGAGTTCAGCTCTCGCCGGACGGCAGAAGGCGAAGAACGAAGCCGCTTGCGAGCGGCGCAGTGCAGCGAAGAGCTCTCCGAATTCGCCGCTAGCTCCACGGTCCTTCTGAGCTGCGAGTAGCAGCGCTCGCAGTACACGGAGCTTCGCAAGGCCCGAAGACCCGGAGGGAAGTATCGCACACGAAAATGTGCCAGGACAGAGACGTGTTCTACGTTGTCCCTTCTCGTCATGCAGTTTGTGCCTCTGCTGCTTGTGCTGTTAGGAATCGCTCCTTGAAAGACGAGCGAGAGCGTCCTTCCGGGTGCATTGCACTGAGTCGAGTGCTCGCTCGGGACTTTGCTCTCGGGGCCAAGGCAAGAGGGCGTGCTTGCCCGCAGAACTGAGAACACGCTGTTGGGCAGAGCTGCAACTGACCGCCGGAGTTCAGCTGTCGCCGGACGGCAGAAGGCGAAGAACGAAGCCGCTTGCGAGCGGCGCAGTGCAGCGAAGAGCTCTCCGAATTCGCCGCTAGCTCCACGGTCCTTCTGAGCTGCGAGTAGCAGCGCTCGCAGTACACGGAGCTTCGCAAGGCCCGAAGACCCGGAGGGAAGTATGGCACACGAAAATGTGCCAGGACAGAGACGTGTTCTACGTTGTCCCTTCTCGTCATGCAGTTTGTGCCTCTGCTGCTTGTGCTGTTAGGAATCGCTCCTTGAAAGACGAGCGAGAGCGTCCTTCCGGGTGCATTGCACTGAGTCGAGTGCTCGCTCGGGACTTTGCTCTCGGGGCCAAGGCAAGAGGGCGTGCTTGCCCGCAGAACTGAGAACACGCTGTTGGGCAGAGCTGCAACTGACCGCCGGAGTTCAGCTGTCGCCGGACGGCAGAAGGCGAAGAACGAAGCCGCTTGCGAGCGGCGCAGTGCAGCGAAGAGCTCTCCGAATTCGCCGCTAGCTCCACGGTCCTTCTGAGCTGCGAGTAGCAGCGCTCGCAGTACACGGAGCTTCGCAAGGCCCGAAGACCCGGAGGGAAGTATCGCACACGAAAATGTGCCAGGACAGAGACGTGTTCTACGTTGTCCCTTCTCGTCATGCAGTTTGTGCCTCTGCTGCTTGTGCTGTTAGGAATCGCTCCTTGAAAGACGAGCGAGAGCGTCCTTCCGGGTGCATTGCACTGAGTCGAGTGCTCGCTCGGGACTTTGCTCTCGGGGCCAAGGCAAGAGGGCGTGCTTGCCCGCAGAACTGAGAACACGCTGTTGGGCAGAGCTGCAACTGACCGCCGGAGTTCAGCTGTCGCCGGACGGCAGAAGGCGAAGAACGAAGCCGCTTGCGAGCGGCGCAGTGCAGCGAAGAGCTCTCCGAATTCGCCGCTAGCTCCACGGTCCTTCTCAGCTGCGAGTAGCAGCGCTCGCAGTACACGGAGCTTCGCAAGGCCCGAAGACCCGGAGGGAAGTATGGCACACGGAAATGTGCCAGGACAGAGACGTGTTCTACGTTGTCCCTTCTCGTCATGCAGTTTGTGCCTCTGCTGCTTGTGCTGTTAGGAATCGCTCCTTGAAAGACGAGCGAGAGCGTCCTTCCGGGTGCATTGCACTGAGTCGAGTGCTCGCTCGGGACTTTGCTCTCGGGGCCAAGGCAAGAGGGCGTGCTTGCCCGCAGAACTGAGAACACGCTGTTGGGCAGAGCTGCAACTGACCGCCGGAGTTCAGCTGTCGCCGGACGGCAGAAGGCGAAGAACGAAGCCGCTTGCGAGCGGCGCAGTGCAGCGAAGAGCTCTCCGAATTCGCCGCTAGCTCCACGGTCCTTCTCAGCTGCGAGTAGCAGCGCTCGCAGTACACGGGGCTTCGCAAGGCCCGAAGACCCGGAGGGAAGTATGGCACACGGAAATGTGCCAGGACAGAGACGTGTTCTACGTTGTCCCTTCTCGTCATGCAGTTTGTGCCTCTGCTGCTTGTGCTGTTAGGAATCGCTCCTTGAAAGACGAGCGAGAGCGTCCTTCCGGGTGCATTGCACTGAGTCGAGTGCTCGCTCGGGACTTTGCTCTCGGGGCCAAGGCAAGAGGGCGTGCTTGCCCGCAGAACTGAGAACACGCTGTTGGGCAGAGCTGCAACTGACCGCCGGAGTTCAGCTGTCGCCGGACGGCAGAAGGCGAAGAACGAAGCCGCTTGCGAGCGGCGCAGTGCAGCGAAGAGCTCTCCGAATTCGCCGCTAGCTCCACGGTCCTTCTGAGCTGCGAGTAGCAGCGCTCGCAGTACACGGAGCTTCGCAAGGCCCGAAGACCCGGAGGGAAGTATGGCACACGAAAATGTGCCAGGACAGAGACGTGTTCTACGTTGTCCCTTCTCGTCATGCAGTTTGTGCCTCTGCTGCTTGTGCTGTTAGGAATCGCTCCTTGAAAGACGAGCGAGAGCGTCCTTCCGGGTGCATTGCACTGAGTCGAGTGCTCGCTCGGGACTTTGCTCTCGGGGCCAAGGCAAGAGGGCGTGCTTGCCCGCAGAACTGAGAACACGCTGTTGGGCAGAGCTGCAACTGACCGCCGGAGTTCAGCTCTCGCCGGACGGCAGAAGGCGTAGAACGAAGCCGCTTGCGAGCGGCGCAGTGCAGCGAAGAGCTCTCCGAATTCGCCGCTAGCTCCACGGTCCTTCTCAGCTGCGAGTAGCAGCGCTCGCAGTACACGGGGCTTCGCAAGGCCCGAAGACCCGGAGGGAAGTATGGCACACGAAAATGTGCCAGGACAGAGACGTGTTCTACGTTGTCCCTTCTCGTCATGCAGTTTGTGCCTCTGCTGCTTGTGCTGTTAGGAATCGCTCCTTGAAAGACGAGCGAGAGCGTCCTTCCGGGTGCATTGCACTGAGTCGAGTGCTCGCTCGGGACTTTGCTCTCGGGGCCAAGGCAAGAGGGCGTGCTTGCCCGCAGAACTGAGAACACGCTGTTGGGCAGAGCTGCAACTGACCGCCGGAGTTCAGCTCTCGCCGGACGGCAGAAGGCGTAGAACGAAGCCGCTTGCGAGCGGCGCAGTGCAGCGAAGAGCTCTCCGAATTCGCCGCTAGCTCCACGGTCCTTCTCAGCTGCGAGTAGCAGCGCTCGCAGTACACGGGGCTTCGCAAGGCCCGAAGACCCGGAGGGAAGTATGGCACACGAAAATGTGCCAGGACAGAGACGTGTTCTACGTTGTCCCTTCTCGTCATGCAGTTTGTGCCTCTGCTGCTTGTGCTGTTAGGAATCGCTCCTTGAAAGACGAGCGAGAGCGTCCTTCCGGGTGCATTGCACTGAGTCGAGTGCTCGCTCGGGACTTTGCTCTCGGGGCCAAGGCAAGAGGGCGTGCTTGCCCGCAGAACTGAGAACACGCTGTTGGGCAGAGCTGCAACTGACCGCCGGAGTTCAGCTCTCGCCGGACGGCAGAAGGCGAAGAACGAAGCCGCTTGCGAGCGGCGCAGTGCAGCGAAGAGCTCTCCGAATTCGCCGCTAGCTCCACGGTCCTTCTGAGCTGCGAGTAGCAGCGCTCGCAGTACACGGAGCTTCGCAAGGCCCGAAGACCCGGAGGGAAGTATCGCACACGAAAATGTGCCAGGACAGAGACGTGTTCTACGTTGTCCCTTCTCGTCATGCAGTTTGTGCCTCTGCTGCTTGTGCTGTTAGGAATCGCTCCTTGAAAGACGAGCGAGAGCGTCCTTCCGGGTGCATTGCACTGAGTCGAGTGCTCGCTCGGGACTTTGCTCTCGGGGCCAAGGCAAGAGGGCGTGCTTGCCCGCAGAACTGAGAACACGCTGTTGGCAGAGCTGCAACTGACCGCCGGAGTTCAGCTGTCGCCGGACGGCAGAAGGCGAAGAACGAAGCCGCTTGCGAGCGGCGCAGTGCAGCGAAGAGCTCTCCGAATTCGCCGCTAGCTCCACGGTCCTTCTGAGCTGCGAGTAGCAGCGCTCGCAGTACACGGAGCTTCGCAAGGCCCGAAGACCCGGAGGGAAGTATCGCACACGAAAATGTGCCAGGACAGAGACGTGTTCTACGTTGTCCCTTCTCGTCATGCAGTTTGTGCCTCTGCTGCTTGTGCTGTTAGGAATCGCTCCTTGAAAGACGAGCGAGAGCGTCCTTCCGGGTGCATTGCACTGAGTCGAGTGCTCGCTCGGGACTTTGCTCTCGGGGCCAAGGCAAGAGGGCGTGCTTGCCCGCAGAACTGAGAACACGCTGTTGGGCAGAGCTGCAACTGACCGCCGGAGTTCAGCTCTCGCCGGACGGCAGAAGGCGTAGAACGAAGCCGCTTGCGAGCGGCGCAGTGCAGCGAAGAGCTCTCCGAATTCGCCGCTAGCTCCACGGTCCTTCTCAGCTGCGAGTAGCAGCGCTCGCAGTACACGGGGCTTCGCAAGGCCCGAAGACCCGGAGGGAAGTATGGCACACGAAAATGTGCCAGGACAGAGACGTGTTCTACGTTGTCCCTTCTCGTCATGCAGTTTGTGCCTCTGCTGCTTGTGCTGTTAGGAATCGCTCCTTGAAAGACGAGCGAGAGCGTCCTTCCGGGTGCATTGCACTGAGTCGAGTGCTCGCTCGGGACTTTGCTCTCGGGGCCAAGGCAAGAGGGCGTGCTTGCCCGCAGAACTGAGAACACGCTGTTGGGCAGAGCTGCAACTGACCGCCGGAGTTCAGCTCTCGCCGGACGGCAGAAGGCGAAGAACGAAGCCGCTTGCGAGCGGCGCAGTGCAGCGAAGAGCTCTCCGAATTCGCCGCTAGCTCCACGGTCCTTCTGAGCTGCGAGTAGCAGCGCTCGCAGTACACGGAGCTTCGCAAGGCCCGAAGACCCGGAGGGAAGTATCGCACACGAAAATGTGCCAGGACAGAGACGTGTTCTACGTTGTCCCTTCTCGTCATGCAGTTTGTGCCTCTGCTGCTTGTGCTGTTAGGAATCGCTCCTTGAAAGACGAGCGAGAGCGTCCTTCCGGGTGCATTGCACTGAGTCGAGTGCTCGCTCGGGACTTTGCTCTCGGGGCCAAGGCAAGAGGGCGTGCTTGCCCGCAGAACTGAGAACACGCTGTTGGGCAGAGCTGCAACTGACCGCCGGAGTTCAGCTGTCGCCGGACGGCAGAAGGCGAAGAACGAAGCCGCTTGCGAGCGGCGCAGTGCAGCGAAGAGCTCTCCGAATTCGCCGCTAGCTCCACGGTCCTTCTGAGCTGCGAGTAGCAGCGCTCGCAGTACACGGAGCTTCGCAAGGCCCGAAGACCCGGAGGGAAGTATGGCACACGAAAATGTGCCAGGACAGAGACGTGTTCTACGTTGTCCCTTCTCGTCATGCAGTTTGTGCCTCTGCTGCTTGTGCTGTTAGGAATCGCTCCTTGAAAGACGAGCGAGAGCGTCCTTCCGGGTGCATTGCACTGAGTCGAGTGCTCGCTCGGGACTTTGCTCTCGGGGCCAAGGCAAGAGGGCGTGCTTGCCCGCAGAACTGAGAACACGCTGTTGGGCAGAGCTGCAACTGACCGCCGGAGTTCAGCTGTCGCCGGACGGCAGAAGGCGAAGAACGAAGCCGCTTGCGAGCGGCGCAGTGCAGCGAAGAGCTCTCCGAATTCGCCGCTAGCTCCACGGTCCTTCTGAGCTGCGAGTAGCAGCGCTCGCAGTACACGGAGCTTCGCAAGGCCCGAAGACCCGGAGGGAAGTATCGCACACGAAAATGTGCCAGGACAGAGACGTGTTCTACGTTGTCCCTTCTCGTCATGCAGTTTGTGCCTCTGCTGCTTGTGCTGTTAGGAATCGCTCCTTGAAAGACGAGCGAGAGCGTCCTTCCGGGTGCATTGCACTGAGTCGAGTGCTCGCTCGGGACTTTGCTCTCGGGGCCAAGGCAAGAGGCGTGCTTGCCCGCAGAACTGAGAACACGCTGTTGGGCAGAGCTGCAACTGACCGCCGGAGTTCAGCTGTCGCCGGACGGCAGAAGGCGAAGAACGAAGCCGCTTGCGAGCGGCGCAGTGCAGCGAAGAGCTCTCCGAATTCGCCGCTAGCTCCACGGTCCTTCTCAGCTGCGAGTAGCAGCGCTCGCAGTACACGGGGCTTCGCAAGGCCCGAAGACCCGGAGGGAAGTATGGCACACGAAAATGTGCCAGGACAGAGACGTGTTCTACGTTGTCCCTTCTCGTCATGCAGTTTGTGCCTCTGCTGCTTGTGCTGTTAGGAATCGCTCCTTGAAAGACGAGCGAGAGCGTCCTTCCGGGTGCATTGCACTGAGTCGAGTGCTCGCTCGGGACTTTGCTCTCGGGGCCAAGGCAAGAGGGCGTGCTTGCCCGCAGAACTGAGAACACGCTGTTGGGCAGAGCTGCAACTGACCGCCGGAGTTCAGCTCTCGCCGGACGGCAGAAGGCGTAGAACGAAGCCGCTTGCGAGCGGCGCAGTGCAGCGAAGAGCTCTCCGAATTCGCCGCTAGCTCCACGGTCCTTCTCAGCTGCGAGTAGCAGCGCTCGCAGTACACGGGGCTTCGCAAGGCCCGAAGACCCGGAGGGAAGTATGGCACACGAAAATGTGCCAGGACAGAGACGTGTTCTACGTTGTCCCTTCTCGTCATGCAGTTTGTGCCTCTGCTGCTTGTGCTGTTAGGAATCGCTCCTTGAAAGACGAGCGAGAGCGTCCTTCCGGGTGCATTGCACTGAGTCGAGTGCTCGCTCGGGACTTTGCTCTCGGGCCAAGGCAAGAGGGCGTGCTTGCCCGCAGAACTGAGAACACGCTGTTGGGCAGAGCTGCAACTGACCGCCGGAGTTCAGCTCTCGCCGGACGGCAGAAGGCGTAGAACGAAGCCGCTTGCGAGCGGCGCAGTGCAGCGAAGAGCTCTCCGAATTCGCCGCTAGA
>NW_028276804.1:0-7500 GCF_052056855.1 Sturnus vulgaris
TCGCTCGTCTTTCGAGGAGCGATTCCTAACAGCAGAAGCAGCAGAGGCACAAACTGCACGACGAGAGGGGACAACGTAGAACACGTCTCTGTCCTGGCACATTTTCGTGTGCGAAACTTCCCTCCGGCTCTTCGGGCCTTGCGAAGCTCTGTGTACTGCGAGCGCTGCTACTCGCAGCTGAGGAGGACCGTGGAGCTAGCGGCGAATTCGGAGAGCTCTTCGCTGCACTGCGCCGCTCGCAAGCGGCTTCGTTCTTCGCCTTCTGCCGTCCGGCGAGAGCTGAACTCCAGCGGTCAGTTGCAGCTCTGCCCAACAGCGTGTTCTCAGTTCTGCGGGCAAGCACGCCCTCTTGCCTTGGCCCCGAGTGCAAAGTCCCGAGCGAGCACTCGACTCAGGGCAATGCACCCGGAAGGACGCTCTCGCTCGTCTTTCGAGGAGCGATTCCTAACAGCAGAAGCAGCAGAGGCACAAAACTGCACGACGAGAGGGGACAACGTAGAACACGTCTCTGTCCTGGCACATTTGCGTGTGCGATACTTCCCTCCGGCTCTTCGGGCCTTGCGAAGCTCTGTGTACTGCGAGCGCTGCTACTCGCAGCTGAGGAGGACCGTGGAGCTAGCGGCGAATTGGGAGAGCTCTTCGCTGCACTGCGCCGCTCGCAAGCGGCTTCGTTCTTCGCCTTCTGCCGTCCGGCGAGAGCTGAACTCCAGCGGTCAGTTGCAGCTCTGCCCAACAGCGTGTTCTCAGTTCTGCGGGCAAGCACGCCCTCTTTGCCTTGGCCCCGAGAGCAAAGTCCCGAGCGAGCACTCGACTCAGTGCAATGCACCCGGAAGGACGCTCTCGCTCGTCTTTCGAGGAGCGATTCCTAACAGCAGAAGCAGCAGAGGCACAAACTGCACGACGAGAGGGGACAACGTAGAACACGTCTCTGTCCTGGCACATTTGCGTGTGCGATACTTCCCTCCGGCTCTTCGGGCCTTGCGAAGCTCTGTGTACTGCGAGCGCTGCTACTCGCAGCTGAGAAGGACCGTGGAGCTAGCGGCGAATTCGGAGAGCCCTTCGCTGCAACTGCGCCGCTCGCAAGCGCTTCGTTCTTCGCCTTCTGCCGTCCGGCGAGAGCTGAACTCCAGCGGTCAGTTGCAGCTCTGCCCAACAGCGTGTTCTCAGTTCTGCGGGCAAGCACGCCCTCTTGCCTTGGGCCTCGAGTGCAAAGTCCCGAGCGAGCACTCGACTCAGTGGCAATGCATCCGGAAGGACGCTCTCAGCTCGTCTTTCGAGAGCGATTCCTAACAGCAGAAGCAGCAGAGGCACAAACTGCACGACGAGAGGGGACAACGTAGAACACGTCTCTGTCCTGGCACATTTGCGTGTGCGAAACTTCCCTCCGGATCTTCGGGCCTTGCGAAGCTCTGTGTACTGCGAGCGCTGCTACTCGCAGCTGAGGAGGACCGTGGAGCTAGCGGCGAATTCGGAGAGCTCTTCGCTGCACTGCGCCGCTCGCAAGCGGCTTCGTTCTTCGCCTTCTGCCGTCCGGCGAGAGCTGAACTCCAGCGGTCAGTTGCAGCTCTGCCAACAGCGTGTTCTCAGTTCTGCGGGCAAGCACGCCCTCTTGCCTTGGCCCCGAGTGCAAAGTCCCGAGCGAGCACTCGACTCAGGCAATGCACCCGGAAGGACGCTCTCGCTCGTCTTTCGAGGAGCGATTCCTAACAGCAGAAGCAGCAGAGGCACAAACTGCACGACGAGAGGGGACAACGTAGAACACGTCTCTGTCCTGGCACATTTGCGTGTGCGATACTTCCCTCCGGCTCTTCGGGCCTTGCGAAGCTCTGTGTACTGCGAGCGCTGCTACTCGCAGCTGAGAAGGACCGTGGAGCTAGCGGCGAATTCGGAGAGCCCTTCGCTGCACTGCGCCGCTCGCAAGCGGCTTCGTTCTTCGCCTTCTGCCGTCCGGCGAGAGCTGAACTCCAGCGGTCAGTTGCAGCTCTGCCCAACAGCGTGTTCTCAGTTTCTGCGGGCAAGCACGCCCTCTTGCCTTGGCCCCGAGTGCAAAGTCCGAGCGAGCACTCGACTCAGTGCAATGCACCCGGAAGGACGCTCTCGCTCGTCTTTCGAGGAGCGATTCCTAACAGCAGAAGCAGCAGAGGCACAAACTGCACGACGAGAGGGGACAACGTAGAACACGTCTCTGTCCTGGCACATTTTCGTGTGCGAAACTTCCCTCCGGCTCTTCGGGCTTGCGAAGCTCTGTGTACTGCGAGCGCTGCTACTCGCAGCTGAGGAGGACCGTGGAGCTAGCGGCGAATTGGGAGAGCTCTTCGCTGCACTGCGCCGCTCGCAAGCGGCTTCGTTCTTTCGCCTTCTGCCGTCCGGCGAGAGCTGAACTCCAGCGGTCAGTTGCAGCTCTGCCCAACAGCGTGTTCTCAGTTCTGCGGGCAAGCACGCCCTCTTGCCTTGGCCCCGAGAGCAAAGTCCCGAGCGCAGCACTCGACTCAGTGCAATGCACCCGAAGGACGCTCTCTGCTCGTCTTTCAAGGAGCGATTCCTAACAGCAGAAGCAGCAGAGGCACAAACTGCACGACGAGAGGGGACAACGTAGAACACGTCTCTGTCCTGGCACATTTGCGTGTGCGATACTTCCCTCCGGCTCTTCGGCCTTGCGAAGCTCTGTGTACTGCGAGCGCTGCTACTCGCAGCTGAGAAGGACCGTGGAGCTAGCGGCGAATTGGGAGAGCTCTTCGCTGCACTGCGCCGCTCGCAAGCGGCTTCGTTCTTCGCCTTCTGCCGTCCGGCGAGAGCTGAACTCCAGCGGTCAGTTGCAGCTCTGCCCAACAGCGTGTTCTCAGTTCTGCGGGCAAGCACGCCCTCTTGCCTTGGCCCCGAGAGCAAAGTCCCGAGCGAGCACTCGACTCAGTGCAATGCACCCGGAAGGACGCTCTCGCTCGTCTTTCGAGGAGCGATTCCTAACAGCAGAAGCAGCAGAGGCACAAACTGCACGACGAGAGGGGACAACGTAGAACACGTCTCTGTCCTGGCACATTTGCGTGTGCGATACTTCCCTCCGGCTCTTCGGGCCTTGCGAAGCTCTGTGTACTGCGAGCGCTGCTACTCGCAGCTGAGAAGGACCGTGGAGCTAGCGGCGAATTGGGAGAGCTCTTCGCTGCACTGCGCCGCTCGCAAGCGGCTTCGTTCTTCGCCTTCTGCCGTCCGGCGAGAGCTGAACTCCAGCGGTCAGTTGCAGCTCTGCCCAACAGCGTGTTCTCAGTTCTGCGGGCAAGCACGCCCTCTTGCCTTGGCCCCGAGAGCAAAGTCCCGAGCGAGCACTCGACTCAGTGCAATGCACCCGGAAGGACGCTCTCGCTCGTCTTTCGAGGAGCGATTCCTAACAGCAGAAGCAGCAGAGGCACAAACTGCACGACGAGAGGGGACAACGTAGAACACGTCTCTGTCCTGGCACATTTGCGTGTGCGAAACTTCCCTCCGGCTCTTCGGGCCTTGCGAAGCTCTGTGTACTGCGAGCGCTGCTACTCGCAGCTGAGGAGGACCGTGGAGCTAGCGGCGAATTGGAGAGCTCTTCGCTGCACTGCGCCGCTCGCAAGCGGCTTCGTTCTTCGCCTTCTGCCGTCCGGCGAGAGCTGAAGTCCAGCGGTCAGTTGCAGCTCTGCCCAACAGCGTGTTCTCAGTTCTGCGGGCAAGCACGCCCTCTTGCCTTGGCCCCGAGAGCAAAGTCCCGAGCGAGCACTCGACTCAGTGCAATGCACCCGGAAGGACGCTCTCGCTCGTCTTTCGAGGAGCGATTCCTAACAGCAGAAGCAGCAGAGGCACAAACTGCACGACGAGAGGGGACAACGTAGAACACGTCTCTGTCCTGGCACATTTGCGTGTGCGATACTTCCCTCCGGCTCTTCGGGCCTTGCGAAGCTCTGTGTACTGCGAGCGCTGCTACTCGCAGCTGAGAAGGACCGTGGAGCTAGCGGCGAATTCGGAGAGCCCTTCGCTGCACTGCGCCGCTCGCAAGCGGCTTCGTTCTTCGCCTTCTGCCGTCCGGCGAGAGCTGAACTCCAGCGGTCAGTTGCAGCTCTGCCCAACAGCGTGTTCTCAGTTCTGCGGGCAAGCACGCCCTCTTGCCTTGGCCTCGAGTGCAAAGTCCCGAGCGAGCACTCGACTCAGTGCAATGCACCCGGAAGGACGCTCTCGCTCGTCTTTCGAGGAGCGATTCCTAACAGCAGAAGCAGCAGAGGCACAAACTGCACGACGAGAGGGGACAACGTAGAACACGTCTCTGTCCTGGCACATTTGCGTGTGCGATACTTCCCTCCGGCTCTTCGGGCCTTGCGAAGCTCTGTGTACTGCGAGCGCTGCTACTCGCAGCTGAGAGGACCGTGGAGCTAGCGGCGAATTGGGAGAGCTCTTCGCTGCACTGCGCCGCTCGCAAGCGGCTTCGTTCTTCGCCTTCTGCCGTCCGGCGAGAGCTGAACTCCAGCGGTCAGTTGCAGCTCTGCCCAACAGCGTGTTCTCAGTTCTGCGGGCAAGCACGCCCTCTTGCCTTGGCCTCGAGTGCAAAGTCCCGAGCGAGCACTCGACTCAGTGCAATGCACCCGGAAGGACGCTCTCGCTCGTCTTTCGAGGAGCGATTCCTAACAGCAGAAGCAGCAGAGGCACAAACTGCACGACGAGAGGGGACAACGTAGAACACGTCTCTGTCCTGGCACATTTGCGTGTGCGAAACTTCCCTCCGGCTCTTCGGGCCTTGCGAAGCTCTGTGTACTGCGAGCGCTGCTACTCGCAGCTGAGAAGGACCGTGGAGCTAGCGGCGAATTGGGAGAGCTCTTCGCTGCACTGCGCCGCTCGCAAGCGGCTTCGTTCTTCGCCTTCTGCCGTCCGGCGAGAGCTGAACTCCAGCGGTCAGTTGCAGCTCTGCCCAACAGCGTGTTCTCAGTTCTGCGGGCAAGCACGCCCTCTTGCCTTGGCCCCGAGTGCAAAGTCCCGAGCGAGCACTCGACTCAGTGCAATGCACCCGGAAGGACGCTCTCGCTCGTCTTTCGAGGAGCGATTCCTAACAGCAGAAGCAGCAGAGGCACAAACTGCACGACGAGAGGGGACAACGTAGAACACGTCTCTGTCCTGGCACATTTGCGTGTGCGATACTTCCCTCCGGCTCTTCGGGCCTTGCGAAGCTCTGTGTACTGCGAGCGCTGCTACTCGCAGCTGAGAGGACCGTGGAGCTAGCGGCGAATTGGGAGAGCTCTTCGCTGCACTGCGCCGCTCGCAAGCGGCTTCGTTCTTCGCCTTCTGCCGTCCGGCGAGAGCTGAACTCCAGCGGTCAGTTGCAGCTCTGCCCAACAGCGTGTTCTCAGTTCTGCGGGCAAGCACGCCCTCTTGCCTTGGCCCCGAGAGCAAAGTCCCGAGCGAGCACTCGACTCAGTGCAATGCACCCGGAAGGACGCTCTCGCTCGTCTTTCGAGGAGCGATTCCTAACAGCAGAAGCAGCAGAGGCACAAACTGCACGACGAGAGGGGACAACGTAGAACACGTCTCTGTCCTGGCACATTTGCGTGTGCGATACTTCCCTCCGGCTCTTCGGGCCTTGCGAAGCTCTGTGTACTGCGAGCGCTGCTACTCGCAGCTGAGAAGGACCGTGGAGCTAGCGGCGAATTCGGAGAGCTCTTCGCTGCACTGCGCCGCTCGCAAGCGGCTTCGTTCTTCGCCTTCTGCCGTCCGGCGAGAGCTGAACTCCAGCGGTCAGTTGCAGCTCTGCCCAACAGCGTGTTCTCAGTTCTGCGGGCAAGCACGCCCTCTTGCCTTGGCCCGAGTGCAAAGTCCCGAGCGAGCACTCGACTCAGTGCAATGCACCCGGAAGGACGCTCTCGCTCGTCTTTCGAGGAGCGATTCCTAACAGCAGAAGCAGCAGAGGCACAAACTGCACGACGAGAGGGGACAACGTAGAACACGTCTCTGTCCTGGCACATTTGCGTGTGCGAAACTTCCCTCCGGCTCTTCGGGCCTTGCGAAGCTCTGTGTACTGCGAGCGCTGCTACTCGCAGCTGAGGAGGACCGTGGAGCTAGCGGCGAATTCGGAGAGCTCTTCGCTGCACTGCGCCGCTCGCAAGCGGCTTCGTTCTTCGCCTTCTGCCGTCCGGCGAGAGCTGAACTCCAGCGGTCAGTTGCAGCTCTGCCCAACAGCGTGTTCTCAGTTCTGCGGGCAAGCACGCCCTCTTGCCTTGGCCCCGAGTGCAAAGTCCCGAGCGAGCACTCGACTCAGTGCAATGCACCCGGAAGGACGCTCTCGCTCGTCTTTCGAGGAGCGATTCCTAACAGCAGAAGCAGCAGAGGCACAAACTGCACGACGAGAGGGGACAACGTAGAACACGTCTCTGTCCTGGCACATTTGCGTGTGCGATACTTCCCTCCGGCTCTTCGGGCCTTGCGAAGCTCTGTGTACTGCGAGCGCTGCTACTCGCAGCTGAGAAGGACCGTGGAGCTAGCGGCGAATTCGGAGAGCCCTTCGCTGCACTGCGCCGCTCGCAAGCGGCTTCGTTCTTCGCCTTCTGCCGTCCGGCGAGAGCTGAACTCCAGCGGTCAGTTGCAGCTCTGCCAACAGCGTGTTCTCAGTTCTGCGGGCAAGCACGCCCTCTTGCCTTGGCCCCGAGTGCAAAGTCCCGAGCGAGCACTCGACTCAGTGCAATGCACCCGGAAGGACGCTCTCGCTCGTCTTTCGAGGAGCGATTCCTAACAGCAGAAGCAGCAGAGGCACAAACTGCACGACGAGAGGGGACAACGTAGAACACGTCTCTGTCCTGGCACATTTGCGTGTGCGAAACTTCCCTCCGGCTCTTCGGGCCTTGCGAAGCTCTGTGTACTGCGAGCGCTGCTACTCGCAGCTGAGGAGGACCGTGGAGCTAGCGGCGAATTCGGAGAGCTCTTCGCTGCACTGCGCCGCTCGCAAGCGGCTTCGTTCTTCGCCTTCTGCCGTCCGGCGAGAGCTGAACTCCAGCGGTCAGTTGCAGCTCTGCCCAACAGCGTGTTCTCAGTTCTGCGGGCAAGCACGCCCTCTTGCCTTGGCCCCGAGAGCAAAGTCCCGAGCGAGCACTCGACTCAGTGCAATGCACCCGGAAGGACGCTCTCGCTCGTCTTTCGAGGAGCGATTCCTAACAGCAGAAGCAGCAGAGGCACAAACTGCACGACGAGAGGGGACAACGTAGAACACGTCTCTGTCCTGGCACATTTGCGTGTGCGATACTTCCCTCCGGCTCTTCGGGCCTTGCGAAGCTCTGTGTACTGCGAGCGCTGCTACTCGCAGCTGAGAAGGACCGTGGAGCTAGCGGCGAATTGGGAGAGCTCTTCGCTGCACTGCGCCGCTCGCAAGCGGCTTCGTTCTTCGCCTTCTGCCGTCCGGCGAGAGCTGAACTCCAGCGGTCAGTTGCAGCTCTGCCCAACAGCGTGTTCTCAGTTCTGCGGGCAAGCACGCCCTCTTGCCTTGGCCCCGAGTGCAAAGTCCCGAGC
>NW_028276804.1:12500-53339 GCF_052056855.1 Sturnus vulgaris
GTTCTTCGCCTTCTGCCGTCCGGCGAGAGCTGAACTCCAGCGGTCAGTTGCAGCTCTGCCCAACAGCGTGTTCTCAGTTCTGCGGGCAAGCACGCCCTCTTGCCTTGGCCCCGAGTGCAAAGTCCCGAGCGAGCACTCGACTCAGTGCAATGCACCCGGAAGGACGCTCTCGCTCGTCTTTCGAGGAGCGATTCCTAACAGCAGAAGCAGCAGAGGCACAAACTGCACGACGAGAGGGGACAACGTAGAACACGTCTCTGTCCTGGCACATTTGCGTGTGCGATACTTCCCTCCGGCTCTTCGGGCCTTGCGAAGCTCTGTGTACTGCGAGCGCTGCTACTCGCAGCTGAGAAGGACCGTGGAGCTAGCGGCGAATTGGGAGAGCTCTTCGCTGCACTGCGCCGCTCGCAAGCGGCTTCGTTCTTCGCCTTCTGCCGTCCGGCGAGAGATGAACTCCAGCGGTCAGTTGCAGCTCTGCCCAACAGCGTGTTCTCAGTTCTGCGGGCAAGCACGCCCTCTTGCCTTGGCCCCGAGAGCAAAGTCCCGAGCGAGCACTCGACTCAGTGCAATGCACCCGGAAGGACGCTCTCGCTCGTCTTTCGAGGAGCGATTCCTAACAGCAGAAGCAGCAGAGGCACAAACTGCACGACGAGAGGGGACAACGTAGAACACGTCTCTGTCCTGGCACATTTGCGTGTGCGAAACTTCCCTCCGGCTCTTCGGGCCTTGCGAAGCTCTGTGTACTGCGAGCGCTGCTACTCGCAGCTGAGGAGGACCGTGGAGCTAGCGGCGAATTGGGAGAGCTCTTCGCTGCACTGCGCCGCTCGCAAGCGGCTTCGTTCTTCGCCTTCTGCCGTCCGGCGAGAGCTGAACTCCAGCGGTCAGTTGCAGCTCTGCCCAACAGCGTGTTCTCAGTTCTGCGGGCAAGCACGCCCTCTTGCCTTGGCCCCGAGAGCAAAGTCCCGAGCGAGCACTCGACTCAGTGCAATGCACCCGGAAGGACGCTCTCGCTCGTCTTTCGAGGAGCGATTCCTAACAGCAGAAGCAGCAGAGGCACAAACTGCACGACGAGAGGGGACAACGTAGAACACGTCTCTGTCCTGGCACATTTGCGTGTGCGAAACTTCCCTCCGGCTCTTCGGGCCTTGCGAAGCTCTGTGTACTGCGAGCGCTGCTACTCGCAGCTGAGAAGGACCGTGGAGCTAGCGGCGAATTCGGAGAGCCCTTCGCTGCACTGCGCCGCTCGCAAGCGGCTTCGTTCTTCGCCTTCTGCCGTCCGGCGAGAGCTGAACTCCAGCGGTCAGTTGCAGCTCTGCCCAACAGCGTGTTCTCAGTTCTGCGGGCAAGCACGCCCTCTTGCCTTGGCCCCGAGTGCAAAGTCCCGAGCGAGCACTCGACTCAGTGCAATGCACCCGGAAGGACGCTCTCGCTCGTCTTTCGAGGAGCGATTCCTAACAGCAGAAGCAGCAGAGGCACAAACTGCACGACGAGAGGGGACAACGTAGAACACGTCTCTGTCCTGGCACATTTTCGTGTGCGAAACTTCCCTCCGGCTCTTCGGGCCTTGCGAAGCTCTGTGTACTGCGAGCGCTGCTACTCGCAGCTGAGGAGGACCGTGGAGCTAGCGGCGAATTGGGAGAGCTCTTCGCTGCACTGCGCCGCTCGCAAGCGGCTTCGTTCTTCGCCTTCTGCCGTCCGGCGAGAGCTGAACTCCAGCGGTCAGTTGCAGCTCTGCCCAACAGCGTGTTCTCAGTTCTGCGGGCAAGCACGCCCTCTTGCCTTGGCCCCGAGAGCAAAGTCCCGAGCGAGCACTCGACTCAGTGCAATGCACCCGGAAGGACGCTCTCGCTCGTCTTTCAAGGAGCGATTCCTAACAGCAGAAGCAGCAGAGGCACAAACTGCACGACGAGAGGGGACAACGTAGAACACGTCTCTGTTGGCACATTTGCGTGTGCGATACTTCCCTCCGGCTCTTCGGGCCTTGCGAAGCTCTGTGTACTGCGAGCGCTGCTACTCGCAGCTGAGAAGGACCGTGGAGCTAGCGGCGAATTGGGAGAGCTCTTCGCTGCACTGCGCCGCTCGCAAGCGGCTTCGTTCTTCGCCTTCTGCCGTCCGGCGAGAGCTGAACTCCAGCGGTCAGTTGCAGCTCTGCCCAACAGCGTGTTCTCAGTTCTGCGGGCAAGCACGCCCTCTTGCCTTGGCCCCGAGAGCAAAGTCCCGAGCGAGCACTCGACTCAGTGCAATGCACCCGGAAGGACCGCTCTCGCTCGTCTTTCGAGGAGCGATTCCTAACAGCAGAAGCAGCAGAGGCACAAACTGCACGACGAGAGGGGACAACGTAGAACACGTCTCTGTCCTGGCACATTTGCGTGTGCGATACTTCCCTCCGGCTCTTCGGGCCTTGCGAAGCTCTGTGTACTGCGAGCGCTGCTACTCGCAGCTGAGGAGGACCGTGGAGCTAGCGGCGAATTGGGAGAGCTCTTCGCTGCACTGCGCCGCTCGCAAGCGGCTTCGTTCTTCGCCTTCTGCCGTCCGGCGAGAGCTGAACTCCAGCGGTCAGTTGCAGCTCTGCCCAACAGCGTGTTCTCAGTTCTGCGGGCAAGCACGCCCTCTTGCCTTGGCCCCGAGTGCAAAGTCCCGAGCGAGCACTCGACTCAGTGCAATGCACCCGGAAGGACGCTCTCGCTCGTCTTTCGAGGAGCGATTCCTAACAGCAGAAGCAGCAGAGGCACAAACTGCACGACGAGAGGGGACAACGTAGAACACGTCTCTGTCCTGGCACATTTGCGTGTGCGATACTTCCCCTCCGGCTCTTCGGGCCTTGCGAAGCTCTGTGTACTGCGAGCGCTGCTACTCGCAGCTGAGAAGGACCGTGGAGCTAGCGGCGAATTCGGAGAGCTCTTCGCTGCACTGCGCCGCTCGCAAGCGGCTTCGTTCTTCGCCTTCTGCCGTCCGGCGAGAGCTGAACTCCAGCGGTCAGTTGCAGCTCTGCCCAACAGCGTGTTCTCAGTTCTGCGGGCAAGCACGCCCTCTTGCCTTGGCCCCGAGTGCAAAGTCCCGAGCGAGCACTCGACTCAGTGCAATGCACCCGGAAGGACGCTCTCGCTCGTCTTTCGAGGAGCGATTCCTAACAGCAGAAGCAGCAGAGGCACAAACTGCACGACGAGAGGGGACAACGTAGAACACGTCTCTGTCCTGGCACATTTGCGTGTGCGATACTTCCCTCCGGCTCTTCGGGCCTTGCGAAGCTCTGTGTACTGCGAGCGCTGCTACTCGCAGCTGAGAAGGACCGTGGAGCTAGCGGCGAATTGGGAGAGCTCTTCGCTGCACTGCGCCGCTCGCAAGCGGCTTCGTTCTTCGCCTTCTGCCGTCCGGCGAGAGCTGAACTCCAGCGGTCAGTTGCAGCTCTGCCCAACAGCGTGTTCTCAGTTCTGCGGGCAAGCACGCCCTCTTGCCTTGGCCCGAGTGCAAAGTCCCGAGTGAGCACTCGACTCAGTGCAATGCACCCCGGAAGGACGCTCTCGCTCGTCTTTCGAGGAGCGATTCCTAACAGCAGAAGCAGCAGAGGCACAAACTGCACGACGAGAGGGGACAACGTAGAACACGTCTCTGTCCTGGCACATTTGCGTGTGCGATACTTCCCTCCGGCTCTTCGGGCCCTGCGAAGCTCTGTGTACTGCGAGCGCTGCTACTCGCAGCTGAGAAGGACCGTGGAGCTAGCGGCGAATTCGGAGAGCCCTTCGCTGCACTGCGCCGCTCGCAAGCGGCTTCGTTCTCGCCTTCTGCCGTCCGGCGAGAGCTGAACTCCAGCGGTCAGTTGCAGCTCTGCCCAACAGCGTGTTCTCAGTTCTGCGGGCAAGCACGCCCTCTTGCCTTGGCCCCGAGAGCAAAGTCCCGAGCGAGCACTCGACTCAGTGCAATGCACCCGGAAGGACGCTCTCGCTCGTCTTTCGAGGAGCGATTCCTAACAGCAGAAGCAGCAGAGGCACAAACTGCACGACGAGAGGGGACAACGTAGAACACGTCTCTGTCCGGGCACATTTGCGTGTGCGATACTTCCCTCCGGCTCTTCGGGCCCTGCGAATCTCTGTGTACTGCGAGCGCTGCTACTCGCAGCTGAGGAGGACCGTGGAGCTAGCGGCGAATTCGGAGAGCCCTTCGCTGCACTGCGCCGCTCGCAAGCGGCTTCGTTCTTCGCCTTATGCCGTCCGGCGAGAGCTGAACTCCAGCGGTCAGTTGCAGCTCTGCCCAACAGCGTGTTCTCAGTTCTGCGGGCAAGCACGCCCTCTTGCCTTGGCCCCGAGTGCAAAGTCCCGAGCGAGCACTCGACTCAGTGCAATGCACCCGGAAGGACGCTCTCGCTCGTCTTTCGAGGAGCGATTCCTAACAGCAGAAGCAGCAGAGGCACAAACTGCACGACGAGAGGGGACAACGTAGAACACGTCTCTGTCCTGGCACATTTTCGTGTGCGAAACTTCCCTCCGGCTCTTCGGGCCTTGCGAAGCTCTGTGTACTGCGAGCGCTGCTACTCGCAGCTGAGGAGGACCGTGGAGCTAGCGGCGAATTGGGAGAGCTCTTCGCTGCACTGCGCCGCTCGCAAGCGGCTTCGTTCTTCGCCTTCTGCCGTCCGGCGAGAGCTGAACTCCAGCGGTCAGTTGCAGCTCTGCCCAACAGCGTGTTCTCAGTTCTGCGGGCAAGCACGCCCTCTTGCCTTGGCCCCGAGAGCAAAGTCCCGAGCGAGCACTCGACTCAGTGCAATGCACCCGGAAGGACGCTCTCCGCTCGTCTTTCGAGGAGCGATTCCTAACAGCAGAAGCAGCAGAGGCACAAACTGCACGACGAGAGGGGACAACGTAGAACACGTCTCTGTCCTGGCACATTTGCGTGTGCGATACTTCCCTCCGGCTCTTCGGGCCTTGCGAAGCTCTGTGTACTGCGAGCGCTGCTACTCGCAGCTGAGAAGGACCGTGGAGCTAGCGGCGAATTGGGAGAGCTCTTCGCTGCACTGCGCCGCTCGCAAGCGGCTTCGTTCTTCGCCTTCTGCCGTCCGGCGAGAGCTGAACTCCAGCGGTCAGTTGCAGCTCTGCCCAACAGCGTGTTCTCAGTTCTGCGGGCAAGCACGCCCTCTTGCCTTGGCCCCGAGAGCAAAGTCCCGAGCGAGCACTCGACTCAGTGCAATGCACCCGGAAGGACGCTCTCGCTCGTCTTTCGAGGAGCGATTCCTAACAGCAGAAGCAGCAGAGGCACAAACTGCACGACGAGAGGGGACAACGTAGAACACGTCTCTGTCCTGGCACATTTGCGTGTGCGATACTTCCCCTCCGGCTCTTCGGGCCTTGCGAAGCTCTGTGTACTGCGAGCGCTGCTACTCGCAGCTGAGGAGGACCGTGGAGCTAGCGGCGAATTCGGAGAGCTCTTCGCTGCACTGCGCCGCTCGCAAGCGGCTTCGTTCTTCGCCTTCTGCCGTCCGGCGAGAGCTGAACTCCAGCGGTCAGTTGCAGCTCTGCCCAACAGCGTGTTCTCAGTTCTGCGGACAAACACGCCCTCTTGCCTTGGCCCCGAGTGCAAAGTCCCCGAGCGAGCACTCGACTCAGTGCAATGCACCCGGAAGGACGCTCTCGCTCGTCTTTCGAGGAGCGATTCCTAACAGCAGAAGCAGCAGAGGCACAAACTGCACGACGAGAGGGGACAACGTAGAACACGTCTCTGTCCTGGCACATTTGCGTGTGCGATACTTCCCTCCGGCTCTTCGGGCCTTGCGAAGCTCTGTGTACTGCGAGCGCTGCTACTCGCAGCTGAGAAGGACCGTGGAGCTAGCGGCGAATTGGGAGAGCTCTTCGCTGCACTGCGCCGCTCGCAAGCGGCTTCGTTCTTCGCCTTCTGCCGTCCGGCGAGAGCTGAACTCCAGCGGTCAGTTGCAGCTCTGCCCAACAGCGTGTTCTCAGTTCTGCGGGCAAGCACGCCCTCTTGCCTTGGCCCCGAGAGCAAAGTCCCGAGCGAGCACTCGACTCAGTGCAATGCACCCGGAAGGACGCTCTCGCTCGTCTTTCGAGGAGCGATTCCTAACACCAGAAGCAGCAGAGGCACAAACTGCACGACGAGAGGGGACAACGTAGAACACGTCTCTGTCCTGGCACATTTGCGTGTGCGAAACTTCCCTCCGGCTCTTCGGGCCTTGCGAAGCTCTGTGTACTGCGAGCGCTGCTACTCGCAGCTGAGGAGGACCGTGGAGCTAGCGGCGAATTGGGAGAGCTCTTCGCTGCACTGCGCCGCTCGCAAGCGGCTTCGTTCTTCGCCTTCTGCCGTCCGGCGAGAGCTGAACTCCAGCGGTCAGTTGCAGCTCTGCCCAACAGCGTGTTCTCAGTTCTGCGGGCAAGCACGCCCTCTTGCCTTGGCCCCGAGAGCAAAGTCCCGAGCGAGCACTCGACTCAGTGCAATGCACCCGGAAGGACGCTCTCGCTCGTCTTTCGAGGAGCGATTCCTAACAGCAGAAGCAGCAGAGGCACAAACTGCACGACGAGAGGGGACAACGTAGAACACGTCTCTGTCCTGGCACATTTGCGTGTGCGATACTTCCCTCCGGCTCTTCGGGCCTTGCGAAGCTCTGTGTACTGCGAGCGCTGCTACTCGCAGCTGAGAAGGACCGTGGAGCTAGCGGCGAATTCGGAGAGCCCTTCGCTGCACTGCGCCGCTCGCAAGCGGCTTCGTTCTTCGCCTTCTGCCGTCCGGCGAGAGCTGAACTCCAGCGGTCAGTTGCAGCTCTGCCCAACAGCGTGTTCTCAGTTCTGCGGGCAAGCACGCCCTCTTGCCTTGGCCTCGAGTGCAAAGTCCCGAGCGAGCACTCGACTCAGTGCAATGCACCCGGAAGGACGCTCTCGCTCGTCTTTCGAGGAGCGATTCCTAACAGCAGAAGCAGCAGAGGCACAAACTGCACGACGAGAGGGGACAACGTAGAACACGTCTCTGTCCTGGCACATTTGCGTGTGCGATACTTCCCTCCGGCTCTTCGGGCCTTGCGAAGCTCTGTGTACTGCGAGCGCTGCTACTCGCAGCTGAGGAGGACCGTGGAGCTAGCGGCGAATTGGGAGAGCTCTTCGCTGCACTGCGCCGCTCGCAAGCGGCTTCGTTCTTCGCCTTCTGCCGTCCGGCGAGAGCTGAACTCCAGCGGTCAGTTGCAGCTCTGCCCAACAGCGTGTTCTCAGTTCTGCGGGCAAGCACGCCCTCTTGCCTTGGCCTCGAGTGCAAAGTCCCGAGCGAGCACTCGACTCAGTGCAATGCACCCGGAAGGACGCTCTCGCTCGTCTTTCGAGGAGCGATTCCTAACAGCAGAAGCAGCAGAGGCACAAACTGCACGACGAGAGGGGACAACGTAGAACACGTCTCTGTCCTGGCACATTTGCGTGTGCGAAACTTCCCTCCGGCTCTTCGGGCCTTGCGAAGCTCTGTGTACTGCGAGCGCTGCTACTCGCAGCTGAGAAGGACCGTGGAGCTAGCGGCGAATTGGGAGAGCTCTTCGCTGCACTGCGCCGCTCGCAAGCGGCTTCGTTCTTCGCCTTCTGCCGTCCGGCGAGAGCTGAACTCCAGCGGTCAGTTGCAGCTCTGCCCAACAGCGTGTTCTCAGTTCTGCGGGCAAGCACGCCCTCTTGCCTTGGCCCCGAGAGCAAAGTCCCGAGCGAGCACTCGACTCAGTGCAATGCACCCGGAAGGACGCTCTCGCTCGTCTTTCGAGGAGCGATTCCTAACAGCAGAAGCAGCAGAGGCACAAACTGCACGACGAGAGGGGACAACGTAGAACACGTCTCTGTCCTGGCACATTTGCGTGTGCGATACTTCCCTCCGGCTCTTCGGGCCTTGCGAAGCTCTGTGTACTGCGAGCGCTGCTACTCGCAGCTGAGGAGGACCGTGGAGCTAGCGGCGAATTCGGAGAGCTCTTCGCTGCACTGCGCCGCTCGCAAGCGGCTTCGTTCTTCGCCTTCTGCCGTCCGGCGAGAGCTGAACTCCAGCGGTCAGTTGCAGCTCTGCCCAACAGCGTGTTCTCAGTTCTGCGGGCAAGCACGCCCTCTTGCCTTGGCCCCGAGTGCAAAGTCCCGAGCGAGCACTCGACTCAGTGCAATGCACCCGGAAGGACGCTCTCGCTCGTCTTTCGAGGAGCGATTCCTAACAGCAGAAGCAGCAGAGGCACAAACTGCACGACGAGAGGGGACAACGTAGAACACGTCTCTGTCCTGGCACATTTGCGTGTGCGATACTTCCCTCCGGCTCTTCGGGCCTTGCGAAGCTCTGTGTACTGCGAGCGCTGCTACTCGCAGCTGAGAAGGACCGTGGAGCTAGCGGCGAATTGGGAGAGCTCTTCGCTGCACTGCGCCGCTCGCAAGCGGCTTCGTTCTTCGCCTTCTGCCGTCCGGCGAGAGCTGAACTCCAGCGGTCAGTTGCAGCTCTGCCCAACAGCGTGTTCTCAGTTCTGCGGGCAAGCACGCCCTCTTGCCTTGGCCCCGAGAGCAAAGTCCCGAGCGAGCACTCGACTCAGTGCAATGCACCCGGAAGGACGCTCTCGCTCGTCTTTCGAGGAGCGATTCCTAACAGCAGAAGCAGCAGAGGCACAAACTGCACGACGAGAGGGGACAACGTAGAACACGTCTCTGTCCTGGCACATTTGCGTGTGCGAAACTTCCCTCCGGCTCTTCGGGCCTTGCGAAGCTCTGTGTACTGCGAGCGCTGCTACTCGCAGCTGAGGAGGACCGTGGAGCTAGCGGCGAATTCGGAGAGCTCTTCGCTGCACTGCGCCGCTCGCAAGCGGCTTCGTTCTTCGCCTTCTGCCGTCCGGCGAGAGCTGAACTCCAGCGGTCAGTTGCAGCTCTGCCCAACAGCGTGTTCTCAGTTCTGCGGGCAAGCACGCCCTCTTGCCTTGGCCTCGAGTGCAAAGTCCCGAGCGAGCACTCGACTCAGTGCAATGCACCCGGAAGGACGCTCTCGCTCGTCTTTCGAGGAGCGATTCCTAACAGCAGAAGCAGCAGAGGCACAAACTGCACGACGAGAGGGGACAACGTAGAACACGTCTCTGTCCTGGCACATTTTCGTGTGCGAAACTTCCCTCCGGCTCTTCGGGCCTTGCGAAGCTCTGTGTACTGCGAGCGCTGCTACTCGCAGCTGAGGAGGACCGTGGAGCTAGCGGCGAATTCGGAGAGCTCTTCGCTGCACTGCGCCGCTCGCAAGCGGCTTCGTTCTTCGCCTTCTGCCGTCCGGCGAGAGCTGAACTCCAGCGGTCAGTTGCAGCTCTGCCCAACAGCGTGTTCTCAGTTCTGCGGGCAAGCACGCCCTCTTGCCTTGGCCCCGAGTGCAAAGTCCCGAGCGAGCACTCGACTCAGGGCAATGCACCCGGAAGGACGCTCTCGCTCGTCTTTCGAGGAGCGATTCCTAACAGCAGAAGCAGCAGAGGCACAAACTGCACGACGAGAGGGGACAACGTAGAACACGTCTCTGTCCTGGCACATTTGCGTGTGCGATACTTCCCTCCGGCTCTTCGGGCCTTGCGAAGCTCTGTGTACTGCGAGCGCTGCTACTCGCAGCTGAGGAGGACCGTGGAGCTAGCGGCGAATTGGGAGAGCTCTTCGCTGCACTGCGCCGCTCGCAAGCGGCTTCGTTCTTCGCCTTCTGCCGTCCGGCGAGAGCTGAACTCCAGCGGTCAGTTGCAGCTCTGCCCAACAGCGTGTTCTCAGTTCTGCGGGCAAGCACGCCCTCTTGCCTTGGCCCCGAGAGCAAAGTCCCGAGCGAGCACTCGACTCAGTGCAATGCACCCGGAAGGACGCTCTCGCTCGTCTTTCGAGGAGCGATTCCTAACAGCAGAAGCAGCAGAGGCACAAACTGCACGACGAGAGGGGACAACGTAGAACACGTCTCTGTCCTGGCACATTTGCGTGTGCGATACTTCCCTCCGGCTCTTCGGGCCTTGCGAAGCTCTGTGTACTGCGAGCGCTGCTACTCGCAGCTGAGAAGGACCGTGGAGCTAGCGGCGAATTCGGAGAGCCCTTCGCTGCACTGCGCCGCTCGCAAGCGGCTTCGTTCTTCGCCTTCTGCCGTCCGGCGAGAGCTGAACTCCAGCGGTCAGTTGCAGCTCTGCCCAACAGCGTGTTCTCAGTTCTGCGGGCAAGCACGCCCTCTTGCCTTGGCCTCGAGTGCAAAGTCCCGAGCGAGCACTCGACTCAGTGCAATGCATCCGGAAGGACGCTCTCGCTCGTCTTTCGAGGAGCGATTCCTAACAGCAGAAGCAGCAGAGGCACAAACTGCACGACGAGAGGGGACAACGTAGAACACGTCTCTGTCCTGGCACATTTTCGTGTGCGAAACTTCCCTCCGGATCTTCGGGCCTTGCGAAGCTCTGTGTACTGCGAGCGCTGCTACTCGCAGCTGAGGAGGACCGTGGAGCTAGCGGCGAATTCGGAGAGCTCTTCGCTGCACTGCGCCGCTCGCAAGCGGCTTCGTTCTTCGCCTTCTGCCGTCCGGCGAGAGCTGAACTCCAGCGGTCAGTTGCAGCTCTGCCCAACAGCGTGTTCTCAGTTCTGCGGGCAAGCACGCCCTCTTGCCTTGGCCCCGAGTGCAAAGTCCCGAGCGAGCACTCGACTCAGGGCAATGCACCCGGAAGGACGCTCTCGCTCGTCTTTCGAGGAGCGATTCCTAACAGCAGAAGCAGCAGAGGCACAAACTGCACGACGAGAGGGGACAACGTAGAACACGTCTCTGTCCTGGCACATTTGCGTGTGCGATACTTCCCTCCGGCTCTTCGGGCCTTGCGAAGCTCTGTGTACTGCGAGCGCTGCTACTCGCAGCTGAGAAGGACCGTGGAGCTAGCGGCGAATTCGGAGAGCCCTTCGCTGCACTGCGCCGCTCGCAAGCGGCTTCGTTCTTCGCCTTCTGCCGTCCGGCGAGAGCTGAACTCCAGCGGTCAGTTGCAGCTCTGCCCAACAGCGTGTTCTCAGTTCTGCGGGCAAGCACGCCCTCTTGCCTTGGCCCCGAGTGCAAAGTCCCGAGCGAGCACTCGACTCAGTGCAATGCACCCGGAAGGACGCTCTCGCTCGTCTTTCGAGGAGCGATTCCTAACAGCAGAAGCAGCAGAGGCACAAACTGCACGACGAGAGGGGACAACGTAGAACACGTCTCTGTCCTGGCACATTTTCGTGTGCGAAACTTCCCTCCGGCTCTTCGGGCCTTGCGAAGCTCTGTGTACTGCGAGCGCTGCTACTCGCAGCTGAGGAGGACCGTGGAGCTAGCGGCGAATTGGGAGAGCTCTTCGCTGCACTGCGCCGCTCGCAAGCGGCTTCGTTCTTCGCCTTCTGCCGTCCGGCGAGAGCTGAACTCCAGCGGTCAGTTGCAGCTCTGCCCAACAGCGTGTTCTCAGTTCTGCGGGCAAGCACGCCCTCTTGCCTTGGCCCCGAGAGCAAAGTCCCGAGCGAGCACTCGACTCAGTGCAATGCACCCGGAAGGACGCTCTCGCTCGTCTTTCAAGGAGCGATTCCTAACAGCAGAAGCAGCAGAGGCACAAACTGCACGACGAGAGGGGACAACGTAGAACACGTCTCTGTCCTGGCACATTTGCGTGTGCGATACTTCCCTCCGGCTCTTCGGGCCTTGCGAAGCTCTGTGTACTGCGAGCGCTGCTACTCGCAGCTGAGAAGGACCGTGGAGCTAGCGGCGAATTGGGAGAGCTCTTCGCTGCACTGCGCCGCTCGCAAGCGGCTTCGTTCTTCGCCTTCTGCCGTCCGGCGAGAGCTGAAGTCCAGCGGTCAGTTGCAGCTCTGCCCAACAGCGTGTTCTCAGTTCTGCGGGCAAGCACGCCCTCTTGCCTTGGCCCCGAGAGCAAAGTCCCGAGCGAGCACTCGACTCAGTGCAATGCACCCGGAAGGACGCTCTCGCTCGTCTTTCGAGGAGCGATTCCTAACAGCAGAAGCAGCAGAGGCACAAACTGCACGACGAGAGGGGACAACGTAGAACACGTCTCTGTCCTGGCACATTTGCGTGTGCGATACTTCCCTCCGGCTCTTCGGGCCTTGCGAAGCTCTGTGTACTGCGAGCGCTGCTACTCGCAGCTGAGGAGGACCGTGGAGCTAGCGGCGAATTGGGAGAGCTCTTCGCTGCACTGCGCCGCTCGCAAGCGGCTTCGTTCTTCGCCTTCTGCCGTCCGGCGAGAGCTGAACTCCAGCGGTCAGTTGCAGCTCTGCCCAACAGCGTGTTCTCAGTTCTGCGGGCAAGCACGCCCTCTTGCCTTGGCCCCGAGTGCAAAGTCCCGAGCGAGCACTCGACTCAGTGCAATGCACCCGGAAGGACGCTCTCGCTCGTCTTTCGAGGAGCGATTCCTAACAGCAGAAGCAGCAGAGGCACAAACTGCACGACGAGAGGGGACAACGTAGAACACGTCTCTGTCCTGGCACATTTGCGTGTGCGAAACTTCCCTCCGGCTCTTCGGGCCTTGCGAAGCTCTGTGTACTGCGAGCGCTGCTACTCGCAGCTGAGGAGGACCGTGGAGCTAGCGGCGAATTGGGAGAGCTCTTCGCTGCACTGCGCCGCTCGCAAGCGGCTTCGTTCTTCGCCTTCTGCCGTCCGGCGAGAGCTGAAGTCCAGCGGTCAGTTGCAGCTCTGCCCAACAGCGTGTTCTCAGTTCTGCGGGCAAGCACGCCCTCTTGCCTTGGCCCCGAGAGCAAAGTCCCGAGCGAGCACTCGACTCAGTGCAATGCACCCGGAAGGACGCTCTCGCTCGTCTTTCGAGGAGCGATTCCTAACAGCAGAAGCAGCAGAGGCACAAACTGCACGACGAGAGGGGACAACGTAGAACACGTCTCTGTCCTGGCACATTTGCGTGTGCGATACTTCCCTCCGGCTCTTCGGGCCTTGCGAAGCTCTGTGTACTGCGAGCGCTGCTACTCGCAGCTGAGAAGGACCGTGGAGCTAGCGGCGAATTCGGAGAGCCCTTCGCTGCACTGCGCCGCTCGCAAGCGGCTTCGTTCTTCGCCTTCTGCCGTCCGGCGAGAGCTGAACTCCAGCGGTCAGTTGCAGCTCTGCCCAACAGCGTGTTCTCAGTTCTGCGGGCAAGCACGCCCTCTTGCCTTGGCCTCGAGTGCAAAGTCCCGAGCGAGCACTCGACTCAGTGCAATGCACCCGGAAGGACGCTCTCGCTCGTCTTTCGAGGAGCGATTCCTAACAGCAGAAGCAGCAGAGGCACAAACTGCACGACGAGAGGGGACAACGTAGAACACGTCTCTGTCCTGGCACATTTGCGTGTGCGATACTTCCCTCCGGCTCTTCGGGCCTTGCGAAGCTCTGTGTACTGCGAGCGCTGCTACTCGCAGCTGAGGAGGACCGTGGAGCTAGCGGCGAATTGGGAGAGCTCTTCGCTGCACTGCGCCGCTCGCAAGCGGCTTCGTTCTTCGCCTTCTGCCGTCCGGCGAGAGCTGAACTCCAGCGGTCAGTTGCAGCTCTGCCCAACAGCGTGTTCTCAGTTCTGCGGGCAAGCACGCCCTCTTGCCTTGGCCTCGAGTGCAAAGTCCCGAGCGAGCACTCGACTCAGTGCAATGCACCCGGAAGGACGCTCTCGCTCGTCTTTCGAGGAGCGATTCCTAACAGCAGAAGCAGCAGAGGCACAAACTGCACGACGAGAGGGGACAACGTAGAACACGTCTCTGTCCTGGCACATTTGCGTGTGCGAAACTTCCCTCCGGCTCTTCGGGCCTTGCGAAGCTCTGTGTACTGCGAGCGCTGCTACTCGCAGCTGAGAAGGACCGTGGAGCTAGCGGCGAATTGGGAGAGCTCTTCGCTGCACTGCGCCGCTCGCAAGCGGCTTCGTTCTTCGCCTTCTGCCGTCCGGCGAGAGCTGAACTCCAGCGGTCAGTTGCAGCTCTGCCCAACAGCGTGTTCTCAGTTCTGCGGGCAAGCACGCCCTCTTGCCTTGGCCCCGAGAGCAAAGTCCCGAGCGAGCACTCGACTCAGTGCAATGCACCCGGAAGGACGCTCTCGCTCGTCTTTCGAGGAGCGATTCCTAACAGCAGAAGCAGCAGAGGCACAAACTGCACGACGAGAGGGGACAACGTAGAACACGTCTCTGTCCTGGCACATTTGCGTGTGCGATACTTCCCTCCGGCTCTTCGGGCCTTGCGAAGCTCTGTGTACTGCGAGCGCTGCTACTCGCAGCTGAGGAGGACCGTGGAGCTAGCGGCGAATTGGGAGAGCTCTTCGCTGCACTGCGCCGCTCGCAAGCGGCTTCGTTCTTCGCCTTCTGCCGTCCGGCGAGAGCTGAACTCCAGCGGTCAGTTGCAGCTCTGCCCAACAGCGTGTTCTCAGTTCTGCGGGCAAGCACGCCCTCTTGCCTTGGCCCCGAGTGCAAAGTCCCGAGCGAGCACTCGACTCAGTGCAATGCACCCGGAAGGACGCTCTCGCTCGTCTTTCGAGGAGCGATTCCTAACAGCAGAAGCAGCAGAGGCACAAACTGCACGACGAGAGGGGACAACGTAGAACACGTCTCTGTCCTGGCACATTTGCGTGTGCGATACTTCCCTCCGGCTCTTCGGGCCTTGCGAAGCTCTGTGTACTGCGAGCGCTGCTACTCGCAGCTGAGAAGGACCGTGGAGCTAGCGGCGAATTGGGAGAGCTCTTCGCTGCACTGCGCCGCTCGCAAGCGGCTTCGTTCTTCGCCTTCTGCCGTCCGGCGAGAGCTGAACTCCAGCGGTCAGTTGCAGCTCTGCCCAACAGCGTGTTCTCAGTTCTGCGGGCAAGCACGCCCTCTTGCCTTGGCCCCGAGAGCAAAGTCCCGAGCGAGCACTCGACTCAGTGCAATGCACCCGGAAGGACGCTCTCGCTCGTCTTTCGAGGAGCGATTCCTAACAGCAGAAGCAGCAGAGGCACAAACTGCACGACGAGAGGGGACAACGTAGAACACGTCTCTGTCCTGGCACATTTGCGTGTGCGAAACTTCCCTCCGGCTCTTCGGGCCTTGCGAAGCTCTGTGTACTGCGAGCGCTGCTACTCGCAGCTGAGGAGGACCGTGGAGCTAGCGGCGAATTGGGAGAGCTCTTCGCTGCACTGCGCCGCTCGCAAGCGGCTTCGTTCTTCGCCTTCTGCCGTCCGGCGAGAGCTGAACTCCAGCGGTCAGTTGCAGCTCTGCCCAACAGCGTGTTCTCAGTTCTGCGGGCAAGCACGCCCTCTTGCCTTGGCCCCGAGAGCAAAGTCCCGAGCGAGCACTCGACTCAGTGCAATGCACCCGGAAGGACGCTCTCGCTCGTCTTTCGAGGAGCGATTCCTAACAGCAGAAGCAGCAGAGGCACAAACTGCACGACGAGAGGGGACAACGTAGAACACGTCTCTGTCCTGGCACATTTGCGTGTGCGAAACTTCCCTCCGGCTCTTCGGGCCTTGCGAAGCTCTGTGTACTGCGAGCGCTGCTACTCGCAGCTGAGAAGGACCGTGGAGCTAGCGGCGAATTGGGAGAGCTCTTCGCTGCACTGCGCCGCTCGCAAGCGGCTTCGTTCTTCGCCTTCTGCCGTCCGGCGAGAGCTGAACTCCAGCGGTCAGTTGCAGCTCTGCCCAACAGCGTGTTCTCAGTTCTGCGGGCAAGCACGCCCTCTTGCCTTGGCCCCGAGAGCAAAGTCCCGAGCGAGCACTCGACTCAGTGCAATGCACCCGGAAGGACGCTCTCGCTCGTCTTTCGAGGAGCGATTCCTAACAGCAGAAGCAGCAGAGGCACAAACTGCACGACGAGAGGGGACAACGTAGAACACGTCTCTGTCCTGGCACATTTGCGTGTGCGATACTTCCCTCCGGCTCTTCGGGCCTTGCGAAGCTCTGTGTACTGCGAGCGCTGCTACTCGCAGCTGAGGAGGACCGTGGAGCTAGCGGCGAATTCGGAGAGCTCTTCGCTGCACTGCGCCGCTCGCAAGCGGCTTCGTTCTTCGCCTTCTGCCGTCCGGCGAGAGCTGAACTCCAGCGGTCAGTTGCAGCTCTGCCCAACAGCGTGTTCTCAGTTCTGTGGGCAAGCACGCCCTCTTGCCTTGGCCCCGAGTGCAAAGTCCCGAGCGAGCACTCGACTCAGTGCAATGCACCCGGAAGGACGCTCTCGCTCGTCTTTCGAGGAGCGATTCCTAACAGCAGAAGCAGCAGAGGCACAAACTGCACGACGAGAGGGGACAACGTAGAACACGTCTCTGTCCTGGCACATTTGCGTGTGCGATACTTCCCTCCGGCTCTTCGGGCCTTGCGAAGCTCTGTGTACTGCGAGCGCTGCTACTCGCAGCTGAGAAGGACCGTGGAGCTAGCGGCGAATTGGGAGAGCTCTTCGCTGCACTGCGCCGCTCGCAAGCGGCTTCGTTCTTCGCCTTCTGCCGTCCGGCGAGAGCTGAACTCCAGCGGTCAGTTGCAGCTCTGCCCAACAGCGTGTTCTCAGTTCTGCGGGCAAGCACGCCCTCTTGCCTTGGCCCCGAGAGCAAAGTCCCGAGCGAGCACTCGACTCAGTGCAATGCACCCGGAAGGACGCTCTCGCTCGTCTTTCGAGGAGCGATTCCTAACAGCAGAAGCAGCAGAGGCACAAACTGCACGACGAGAGGGGACAACGTAGAACACGTCTCTGTCCTGGCACATTTGCGTGTGCGAAACTTCCCTCCGGCTCTTCGGGCCTTGCGAAGCTCTGTGTACTGCGAGCGCTGCTACTCGCAGCTGAGGAGGACCGTGGAGCTAGCGGCGAATTGGGAGAGCTCTTCGCTGCACTGCGCCGCTCGCAAGCGGCTTCGTTCTTCGCCTTCTGCCGTCCGGCGAGAGCTGAACTCCAGCGGTCAGTTGCAGCTCTGCCCAACAGCGTGTTCTCAGTTCTGCGGGCAAGCACGCCCTCTTGCCTTGGCCCCGAGAGCAAAGTCCCGAGCGAGCACTCGACTCAGTGCAATGCACCCGGAAGGACGCTCTCGCTCGTCTTTCGAGGAGCGATTCCTAACAGCAGAAGCAGCAGAGGCACAAACTGCACGACGAGAGGGGACAACGTAGAACACGTCTCTGTCCTGGCACATTTGCGTGTGCGATACTTCCCTCCGGCTCTTCGGGCCTTGCGAAGCTCTGTGTACTGCGAGCGCTGCTACTCGCAGCTGAGAAGGACCGTGGAGCTAGCGGCGAATTCGGAGAGCCCTTCGCTGCACTGCGCCGCTCGCAAGCGGCTTCGTTCTTCGCCTTCTGCCGTCCGGCGAGAGCTGAACTCCAGCGGTCAGTTGCAGCTCTGCCCAACAGCGTGTTCTCAGTTCTGCGGGCAAGCACGCCCTCTTGCCTTGGCCCCGAGAGCAAAGTCCCGAGCGAGCACTCGACTCAGTGCAATGCACCCGGAAGGACGCTCTCGCTCGTCTTTCGAGGAGCGATTCCTAACAGCAGAAGCAGCAGAGGCACAAACTGCACGACGAGAGGGGACAACGTAGAACACGTCTCTGTCCTGGCACATTTGCGTGTGCGATACTTCCCTCCGGCTCTTCGGGCCTTGCGAAGCTCTGTGTACTGCGAGCGCTGCTACTCGCAGCTGAGGAGGACCGTGGAGCTAGCGGCGAATTGGGAGAGCTCTTCGCTGCACTGCGCCGCTCGCAAGCGGCTTCGTTCTTCGCCTTCTGCCGTCCGGCGAGAGCTGAACTCCAGCGGTCAGTTGCAGCTCTGCCCAACAGCGTGTTCTCAGTTCTGTGGGCAAGCACGCCCTCTTGCCTTGGCCCCGAGTGCAAAGTCCCGAGCGAGCACTCGACTCAGTGCAATGCACCCGGAAGGACGCTCTCGCTCGTCTTTCGAGGAGCGATTCCTAACAGCAGAAGCAGCAGAGGCACAAACTGCACGACGAGAGGGGACAACGTAGAACACGTCTCTGTCCTGGCACATTTTCGTGTGCGAAACTTCCCTCCGGCTCTTCGGGCCTTGCGAAGCTCTGTGTACTGCGAGCGCTGCTACTCGCAGCTGAGGAGGACCGTGGAGCTAGCGGCGAATTCGGAGAGCTCTTCGCTGCACTGCGCCGCTCGCAAGCGGCTTCGTTCTTCGCCTTCTGCCGTCCGGCGAGAGCTGAACTCCAGCGGTCAGTTGCAGCTCTGCCCAACAGCGTGTTCTCAGTTCTGCGGGCAAGCACGCCCTCTTGCCTTGGCCCCGAGAGCAAAGTCCCGAGCGAGCACTCGACTCAGTGCAATGCACCCGGAAGGACGCTCTCGCTCGTCTTTCGAGGAGCGATTCCTAACAGCAGAAGCAGCAGAGGCACAAACTGCACGACGAGAGGGGACAACGTAGAACACGTCTCTGTCCTGGCACATTTGCGTGTGCGATACTTCCCTCCGGCTCTTCGGGCCTTGCGAAGCTCTGTGTACTGCGAGCGCTGCTACTCGCAGCTGAGAAGGACCGTGGAGCTAGCGGCGAATTCGGAGAGCCCTTCGCTGCACTGCGCCGCTCGCAAGCGGCTTCGTTCTTCGCCTTCTGCCGTCCGGCGAGAGCTGAACTCCAGCGGTCAGTTGCAGCTCTGCCCAACAGCGTGTTCTCAGTTCTGCGGGCAAGCACGCCCTCTTGCCTTGGCCTCGAGTGCAAAGTCCCGAGCGAGCACTCGACTCAGTGCAATGCACCCGGAAGGACGCTCTCGCTCGTCTTTCGAGGAGCGATTCCTAACAGCAGAAGCAGCAGAGGCACAAACTGCACGACGAGAGGGGACAACGTAGAACACGTCTCTGTCCTGGCACATTTTCGTGTGCGAAACTTCCCTCCGGATCTTCGGGCCTTGCGAAGCTCTGTGTACTGCGAGCGCTGCTACTCGCAGCTGAGGAGGACCGTGGAGCTAGCGGCGAATTCGGAGAGCTCTTCGCTGCACTGCGCCGCTCGCAAGCGGCTTCGTTCTTCGCCTTCTGCCGTCCGGCGAGAGCTGAACTCCAGCGGTCAGTTGCAGCTCTGCCCAACAGCGTGTTCTCAGTTCTGCGGGCAAGCACGCCCTCTTGCCTTGGCCCCGAGTGCAAAGTCCCGAGCGAGCACTCGACTCAGGGCAATGCACCCGGAAGGACGCTCTCGCTCGTCTTTCGAGGAGCGATTCCTAACAGCAGAAGCAGCAGAGGCACAAACTGCACGACGAGAGGGGACAACGTAGAACACGTCTCTGTCCTGGCACATTTGCGTGTGCGATACTTCCCTCCGGCTCTTCGGGCCTTGCGAAGCTCTGTGTACTGCGAGCGCTGCTACTCGCAGCTGAGAAGGACCGTGGAGCTAGCGGCGAATTCGGAGAGCCCTTCGCTGCACTGCGCCGCTCGCAAGCGGCTTCGTTCTTCGCCTTCTGCCGTCCGGCGAGAGCTGAACTCCAGCGGTCAGTTGCAGCTCTGCCCAACAGCGTGTTCTCAGTTCTGCGGGCAAGCACGCCCTCTTGCCTTGGCCCCGAGTGCAAAGTCCCGAGCGAGCACTCGACTCAGTGCAATGCACCCGGAAGGACGCTCTCGCTCGTCTTTCGAGGAGCGATTCCTAACAGCAGAAGCAGCAGAGGCACAAACTGCACGACGAGAGGGGACAACGTAGAACACGTCTCTGTCCTGGCACATTTTCGTGTGCGAAACTTCCCTCCGGCTCTTCGGGCCTTGCGAAGCTCTGTGTACTGCGAGCGCTGCTACTCGCAGCTGAGGAGGACCGTGGAGCTAGCGGCGAATTGGGAGAGCTCTTCGCTGCACTGCGCCGCTCGCAAGCGGCTTCGTTCTTCGCCTTCTGCCGTCCGGCGAGAGCTGAACTCCAGCGGTCAGTTGCAGCTCTGCCCAACAGCGTGTTCTCAGTTCTGCGGGCAAGCACGCCCTCTTGCCTTGGCCCCGAGAGCAAAGTCCCGAGCGAGCACTCGACTCAGTGCAATGCACCCGGAAGGACGCTCTCGCTCGTCTTTCAAGGAGCGATTCCTAACAGCAGAAGCAGCAGAGGCACAAACTGCACGACGAGAGGGGACAACGTAGAACACGTCTCTGTCCTGGCACATTTGCGTGTGCGATACTTCCCTCCGGCTCTTCGGGCCTTGCGAAGCTCTGTGTACTGCGAGCGCTGCTACTCGCAGCTGAGAAGGACCGTGGAGCTAGCGGCGAATTGGGAGAGCTCTTCGCTGCACTGCGCCGCTCGCAAGCGGCTTCGTTCTTCGCCTTCTGCCGTCCGGCGAGAGCTGAACTCCAGCGGTCAGTTGCAGCTCTGCCCAACAGCGTGTTCTCAGTTCTGCGGGCAAGCACGCCCTCTTGCCTTGGCCCCGAGAGCAAAGTCCCGAGCGAGCACTCGACTCAGTGCAATGCACCCGGAAGGACGCTCTCGCTCGTCTTTCGAGGAGCGATTCCTAACAGCAGAAGCAGCAGAGGCACAAACTGCACGACGAGAGGGGACAACGTAGAACACGTCTCTGTCCTGGCACATTTGCGTGTGCGATACTTCCCTCCGGCTCTTCGGGCCTTGCGAAGCTCTGTGTACTGCGAGCGCTGCTACTCGCAGCTGAGGAGGACCGTGGAGCTAGCGGCGAATTCGGAGAGCTCTTCGCTGCACTGCGCCGCTCGCAAGCGGCTTCGTTCTTCGCCTTCTGCCGTCCGGCGAGAGCTGAACTCCAGCGGTCAGTTGCAGCTCTGCCCAACAGCGTGTTCTCAGTTCTGCGGGCAAGCACGCCCTCTTGCCTTGGCCCCGAGTGCAAAGTCCCGAGCGAGCACTCGACTCAGTGCAATGCACCCGGAAGGACGCTCTCGCTCGTCTTTCGAGGAGCGATTCCTAACAGCAGAAGCAGCAGAGGCACAAACTGCACGACGAGAGGGGACAACGTAGAACACGTCTCTGTCCTGGCACATTTGCGTGTGCGATACTTCCCTCCGGCTCTTCGGGCCTTGCGAAGCTCTGTGTACTGCGAGCGCTGCTACTCGCAGCTGAGAAGGACCGTGGAGCTAGCGGCGAATTGGGAGAGCTCTTCGCTGCACTGCGCCGCTCGCAAGCGGCTTCGTTCTTCGCCTTCTGCCGTCCGGCGAGAGCTGAACTCCAGCGGTCAGTTGCAGCTCTGCCCAACAGCGTGTTCTCAGTTCTGCGGGCAAGCACGCCCTCTTGCCTTGGCCCCGAGAGCAAAGTCCCGAGCGAGCACTCGACTCAGTGCAATGCACCCGGAAGGACGCTCTCGCTCGTCTTTCGAGGAGCGATTCCTAACAGCAGAAGCAGCAGAGGCACAAACTGCACGACGAGAGGGGACAACGTAGAACACGTCTCTGTCCTGGCACATTTGCGTGTGCGAAACTTCCCTCCGGCTCTTCGGGCCTTGCGAAGCTCTGTGTACTGCGAGCGCTGCTACTCGCAGCTGAGGAGGACCGTGGAGCTAGCGGCGAATTCGGAGAGCTCTTCGCTGCACTGCGCCGCTCGCAAGCGGCTTCGTTCTTCGCCTTCTGCCGTCCGGCGAGAGCTGAACTCCAGCGGTCAGTTGCAGCTCTGCCCAACAGCGTGTTCTCAGTTCTGCGGGCAAGCACGCCCTCTTGCCTTGGCCCCGAGAGCAAAGTCCCGAGCGAGCACTCGACTCAGTGCAATGCACCCGGAAGGACGCTCTCGCTCGTCTTTCGAGGAGCGATTCCTAACAGCAGAAGCAGCAGAGGCACAAACTGCACGACGAGAGGGGACAACGTAGAACACGTCTCTGTCCTGGCACATTTGCGTGTGCGATACTTCCCTCCGGCTCTTCGGGCCTTGCGAAGCTCTGTGTACTGCGAGCGCTGCTACTCGCAGCTGAGAAGGACCGTGGAGCTAGCGGCGAATTGGGAGAGCTCTTCGCTGCACTGCGCCGCTCGCAAGCGGCTTCGTTCTTCGCCTTCTGCCGTCCGGCGAGAGCTGAACTCCAGCGGTCAGTTGCAGCTCTGCCCAACAGCGTGTTCTCAGTTCTGCGGGCAAGCACGCCCTCTTGCCTTGGCCCCGAGAGCAAAGTCCCGAGCGAGCACTCGACTCAGTGCAATGCACCCGGAAGGACGCTCTCGCTCGTCTTTCGAGGAGCGATTCCTAACAGCAGAAGCAGCAGAGGCACAAACTGCACGACGAGAGGGGACAACGTAGAACACGTCTCTGTCCTGGCACATTTGCGTGTGCGAAACTTCCCTCCGGCTCTTCGGGCCTTGCGAAGCTCTGTGTACTGCGAGCGCTGCTACTCGCAGCTGAGGAGGACCGTGGAGCTAGCGGCGAATTGGGAGAGCTCTTCGCTGCACTGCGCCGCTCGCAAGCGGCTTCGTTCTTCGCCTTCTGCCGTCCGGCGAGAGCTGAACTCCAGCGGTCAGTTGCAGCTCTGCCCAACAGCGTGTTCTCAGTTCTGCGGGCAAGCACGCCCTCTTGCCTTGGCCCCGAGAGCAAAGTCCCGAGCGAGCACTCGACTCAGTGCAATGCACCCGGAAGGACGCTCTCGCTCGTCTTTCGAGGAGCGATTCCTAACAGCAGAAGCAGCAGAGGCACAAACTGCACGACGAGAGGGGACAACGTAGAACACGTCTCTGTCCTGGCACATTTGCGTGTGCGATACTTCCCTCCGGCTCTTCGGGCCTTGCGAAGCTCTGTGTACTGCGAGCGCTGCTACTCGCAGCTGAGAAGGACCGTGGAGCTAGCGGCGAATTCGGAGAGCCCTTCGCTGCACTGCGCCGCTCGCAAGCGGCTTCGTTCTTCGCCTTCTGCCGTCCGGCGAGAGCTGAACTCCAGCGGTCAGTTGCAGCTCTGCCCAACAGCGTGTTCTCAGTTCTGCGGGCAAGCACGCCCTCTTGCCTTGGCCTCGAGTGCAAAGTCCCGAGCGAGCACTCGACTCAGTGCAATGCACCCGGAAGGACGCTCTCGCTCGTCTTTCGAGGAGCGATTCCTAACAGCAGAAGCAGCAGAGGCACAAACTGCACGACGAGAGGGGACAACGTAGAACACGTCTCTGTCCTGGCACATTTGCGTGTGCGATACTTCCCTCCGGCTCTTCGGGCCTTGCGAAGCTCTGTGTACTGCGAGCGCTGCTACTCGCAGCTGAGGAGGACCGTGGGAGCTAGCGGCGAATTGGGAGAGCTCTTCGCTGCACTGCGCCGCTCGCAAGCGGCTTCGTTCTTCGCCTTCTGCCGTCCGGCGAGAGCTGAACTCCAGCGGTCAGTTGCAGCTCTGCCCAACAGCGTGTTCTCAGTTCTGCGGGCAAGCACGCCCTCTTGCCTTGGCCTCGAGTGCAAAGTCCCGAGCGAGCACTCGACTCAGTGCAATGCACCCGGAAGGACGCTCTCGCTCGTCTTTCGAGGAGCGATTCCTAACAGCAGAAGCAGCAGAGGCACAAACTGCACGACGAGAGGGGACAACGTAGAACACGTCTCTGTCCTGGCACATTTGCGTGTGCGAAACTTCCCTCCGGCTCTTCGGGCCTTGCGAAGCTCTGTGTACTGCGAGCGCTGCTACTCGCAGCTGAGAAGGACCGTGGAGCTAGCGGCGAATTGGGAGAGCTCTTCGCTGCACTGCGCCGCTCGCAAGCGGCTTCGTTCTTCGCCTTCTGCCGTCCGGCGAGAGCTGAACTCCAGCGGTCAGTTGCAGCTCTGCCCAACAGCGTGTTCTCAGTTCTGCGGGCAAGCACGCCCTCTTGCCTTGGCCCCGAGAGCAAAGTCCCGAGCGAGCACTCGACTCAGTGCAATGCACCCGGAAGGACGCTCTCGCTCGTCTTTCGAGGAGCGATTCCTAACAGCAGAAGCAGCAGAGGCACAAACTGCACGACGAGAGGGGACAACGTAGAACACGTCTCTGTCCTGGCACATTTGCGTGTGCGATACTTCCCTCCGGCTCTTCGGACCTTGCGAAGCTCTGTGTACTGCGAGCGCTGCTACTCGCAGCTGAGGAGGACCGTGGAGCTAGCGGCGAATTCGGAGAGCTCTTCGCTGCACTGCGCCGCTCGCAAGCGGCTTCGTTCTTCGCCTTCTGCCGTCCGGCGAGAGCTGAACTCCAGCGGTCAGTTGCAGCTCTGCCCAACAGCGTGTTCTCAGTTCTGCGGGCAAGCACGCCCTCTTGCCTTGGCCCCGAGTGCAAAGTCCCGAGCGAGCACTCGACTCAGTGCAATGCACCCGGAAGGACGCTCTCGCTCGTCTTTCGAGGAGCGATTCCTAACAGCAGAAGCAGCAGAGGCACAAACTGCACGACGAGAGGGGACAACGTAGAACACGTCTCTGTCCTGGCACATTTGCGTGTGCGATACTTCCCTCCGGCTCTTCGGGCCTTGCGAAGCTCTGTGTACTGCGAGCGCTGCTACTCGCAGCTGAGAAGGACCGTGGAGCTAGCGGCGAATTCGGAGAGCCCTTCGCTGCACTGCGCCGCTCGCAAGCGGCTTCGTTCTTCGCCTTCTGCCGTCCGGCGAGAGCTGAACTCCAGCGGTCAGTTGCAGCTCTGCCCAACAGCGTGTTCTCAGTTCTGCGGGCAAGCACGCCCTCTTGCCTTGGCCCCGAGTGCAAAGTCCCGAGCGAGCACTCGACTCAGTGCAATGCACCCGGAAGGACGCTCTCGCTCGTCTTTCGAGGAGCGATTCCTAACAGCAGAAGCAGCAGAGGCACAAACTGCACGACGAGAGGGGACAACGTAGAACACGTCTCTGTCCTGGCACATTTGCGTGTGCGATACTTCCCTCCGGCTCTTCGGGCCTTGCGAAGCTCTGTGTACTGCGAGCGCTGCTACTCGCAGCTGAGGAGGACCGTGGAGCTAGCGGCGAATTGGGAGAGCTCTTCGCTGCACTGCACCGCTCGCAAGCGGCTTCGTTCTTCGCCTTCTGCCGTCCGGCGAGAGCTGAACTCCAGCGGTCAGTTGCAGCTCTGCCCAACAGCGTGTTCTCAGTTCTGCGGGCAAGCACGCCCTCTTGCCTTGGCCCCGAGAGCAAAGTCCCGAGCGAGCACTCGACTCAGTGCAATGCACCCGGAAGGACGCTCTCGCTCGTCTTTCGAGGAGCGATTCCTAACAGCAGAAGCAGCAGAGGCACAAACTGCACGACGAGAGGGGACAACGTAGAACACGTCTCTGTCCTGGCACATTTGCGTGTGCGATACTTCCCTCCGGCTCTTCGGGCCTTGCGAAGCTCTGTGTACTGCGAGCGCTGCTACTCGCAGCTGAGGAGGACCGTGGAGCTAGCGGCGAATTGGGAGAGCTCTTCGCTGCACTGCGCCGCTCGCAAGCGGCTTCGTTCTTCGCCTTCTGCCGTCCGGCGAGAGCTGAACTCCAGCGGTCAGTTGCAGCTCTGCCCAACAGCGTGTTCTCAGTTCTGCGGGCAAGCACGCCCTCTTGCCTTGGCCCCGAGAGCAAAGTCCCGAGCGAGCACTCGACTCAGTGCAATGCACCCGGAAGGACGCTCTCGCTCGTCTTTCGAGGAGCGATTCCTAACAGCAGAAGCAGCAGAGGCACAAACTGCACGACGAGAGGGGACAACGTAGAACACGTCTCTGTCCTGGCACATTTGCGTGTGCGATACTTCCCTCCGGCTCTTCGGGCCTTGCGAAGCTCTGTGTACTGCGAGCGCTGCTACTCGCAGCTGAGAAGGACCGTGGAGCTAGCGGCGAATTCGGAGAGCCCTTCGCTGCACTGCGCCGCTCGCAAGCGGCTTCGTTCTTCGCCTTCTGCCGTCCGGCGAGAGCTGAACTCCAGCGGTCAGTTGCAGCTCTGCCCAACAGCGTGTTCTCAGTTCTGCGGGCAAGCACGCCCTCTTGCCTTGGCCCCGAGTGCAAAGTCCCGAGCGAGCACTCGACTCAGTGCAATGCACCCGGAAGGACGCTCTCGCTCGTCTTTCGAGGAGCGATTCCTAACAGCAGAAGCAGCAGAGGCACAAACTGCACGACGAGAGGGGACAACGTAGAACACGTCTCTGTCCTGGCACATTTGCGTGTGCGATACTTCCCTCCGGCTCTTCGGGCCTTGCGAAGCTCTGTGTACTGCGAGCGCTGCTACTCGCAGCTGAGAAGGACCGTGGAGCTAGCGGCGAATTCGGAGAGCCCTTCGCTGCACTGCGCCGCTCGCAAGCGGCTTCGTTCTTCGCCTTCTGCCGTCCGGCGAGAGCTGAACTCCAGCGGTCAGTTGCAGCTCTGCCCAACAGCGTGTTCTCAGTTCTGCGGGCAAGCACGCCCTCTTGCCTTGGCCTCGAGTGCAAAGTCCCGAGCGAGCACTCGACTCAGTGCAATGCATCCGGAAGGACGCTCTCGCTCGTCTTTCGAGGAGCGATTCCTAACAGCAGAAGCAGCAGAGGCACAAACTGCACGACGAGAGGGGACAACGTAGAACACGTCTCTGTCCTGGCACATTTTCGTGTGCGAAACTTCCCTCCGGATCTTCGGGCCTTGCGAAGCTCTGTGTACTGCGAGCGCTGCTACTCGCAGCTGAGGAGGACCGTGGAGCTAGCGGCGAATTCGGAGAGCTCTTCGCTGCACTGCGCCGCTCGCAAGCGGCTTCGTTCTTCGCCTTCTGCCGTCCGGCGAGAGCTGAACTCCAGCGGTCAGTTGCAGCTCTGCCCAACAGCGTGTTCTCAGTTCTGCGGGCAAGCACGCCCTCTTGCCTTGGCCCCGAGTGCAAAGTCCCGAGCGAGCACTCGACTCAGGGCAATGCACCCGGAAGGACGCTCTCGCTCGTCTTTCGAGGAGCGATTCCTAACAGCAGAAGCAGCAGAGGCACAAACTGCACGACGAGAGGGGACAACGTAGAACACGTCTCTGTCCTGGCACATTTGCGTGTGCGATACTTCCCTCCGGCTCTTCGGGCCTTGCGAAGCTCTGTGTACTGCGAGCGCTGCTACTCGCAGCTGAGAAGGACCGTGGAGCTAGCGGCGAATTCGGAGAGCCCTTCGCTGCACTGCGCCGCTCGCAAGCGGCTTCGTTCTTCGCCTTCTGCCGTCCGGCGAGAGCTGAACTCCAGCGGTCAGTTGCAGCTCTGCCCAACAGCGTGTTCTCAGTTCTGCGGGCAAGCACGCCCTCTTGCCTTGGCCCCGAGTGCAAAGTCCCGAGCGAGCACTCGACTCAGTGCAATGCACCCGGAAGGACGCTCTCGCTCGTCTTTCGAGGAGCGATTCCTAACAGCAGAAGCAGCAGAGGCACAAACTGCACGACGAGAGGGGACAACGTAGAACACGTCTCTGTCCTGGCACATTTTCGTGTGCGAAACTTCCCTCCGGCTCTTCGGGCCTTGCGAAGCTCTGTGTACTGCGAGCGCTGCTACTCGCAGCTGAGGAGGACCGTGGAGCTAGCGGCGAATTGGGAGAGCTCTTCGCTGCACTGCGCCGCTCGCAAGCGGCTTCGTTCTTCGCCTTCTGCCGTCCGGCGAGAGCTGAACTCCAGCGGTCAGTTGCAGCTCTGCCCAACAGCGTGTTCTCAGTTCTGCGGGCAAGCACGCCCTCTTGCCTTGGCCCCGAGAGCAAAGTCCCGAGCGAGCACTCGACTCAGTGCAATGCACCCGGAAGGACGCTCTCGCTCGTCTTTCGAGGAGCGATTCCTAACAGCAGAAGCAGCAGAGGCACAAACTGCACGACGAGAGGGGACAACGTAGAACACGTCTCTGTCCTGGCACATTTGCGTGTGCGATACTTCCCTCCGGCTCTTCGGGCCTTGCGAAGCTCTGTGTACTGCGAGCGCTGCTACTCGCAGCTGAGAAGGACCGTGGAGCTAGCGGCGAATTGGGAGAGCTCTTCGCTGCACTGCGCCGCTCGCAAGCGGCTTCGTTCTTCGCCTTCTGCCGTCCGGCGAGAGCTGAACTCCAGCGGTCAGTTGCAGCTCTGCCCAACAGCGTGTTCTCAGTTCTGCGGGCAAGCACGCCCTCTTGCCTTGGCCCCGAGAGCAAAGTCCCGAGCGAGCACTCGACTCAGTGCAATGCACCCGGAAGGACGCTCTCGCTCGTCTTTCGAGGAGCGATTCCTAACAGCAGAAGCAGCAGAGGCACAAACTGCACGACGAGAGGGGACAACGTAGAACACGTCTCTGTCCTGGCACATTTGCGTGTGCGATACTTCCCTCCGGCTCTTCGGGCCTTGCGAAGCTCTGTGTACTGCGAGCGCTGCTACTCGCAGCTGAGGAGGACCGTGGAGCTAGCGGCGAATTCGGAGAGCTCTTCGCTGCACTGCGCCGCTCGCAAGCGGCTTCGTTCTTCGCCTTCTGCCGTCCGGCGAGAGCTGAACTCCAGCGGTCAGTTGCAGCTCTGCCCAACAGCGTGTTCTCAGTTCTGCGGGCAAGCACGCCCTCTTGCCTTGGCCCGAGTGCAAAGTCCCGAGCGAGCACTCGACTCAGTGCAATGCACCCGGAAGGACGCTCTCGCTCGTCTTTCGAGGAGCGATTCCTAACAGCAGAAGCAGCAGAGGCACAAACTGCACGACGAGAGGGGACAACGTAGAACACGTCTCTGTCCTGGCACATTTGCGTGTGCGATACTTCCCTCCGGCTCTTCGGGCCTTGCGAAGCTCTGTGTACTGCGAGCGCTGCTACTCGCAGCTGAGAAGGACCGTGGAGCTAGCGGCGAATTGGGAGAGCTCTTCGCTGCACTGCGCCGCTCGCAAGCGGCTTCGTTCTTCGCCTTCTGCCGTCCGGCGAGAGCTGAACTCCAGCGGTCAGTTGCAGCTCTGCCCAACAGCGTGTTCTCAGTTCTGCGGGCAAGCACGCCCTCTTGCCTTGGCCCCGAGAGCAAAGTCCCGAGCGAGCACTCGACTCAGTGCAATGCACCCGGAAGGACGCTCTCGCTCGTCTTTCGAGGAGCGATTCCTAACAGCAGAAGCAGCAGAGGCACAAACTGCACGACGAGAGGGGACAACGTAGAACACGTCTCTGTCCTGGCACATTTGCGTGTGCGATACTTCCCTCCGGCTCTTCGGGCCTTGCGAAGCTCTGTGTACTGCGAGCGCTGCTACTCGCAGCTGAGAAGGACCGTGGAGCTAGCGGCGAATTCGGAGAGCCCTTCGCTGCACTGCGCCGCTCGCAAGCGGCTTCGTTCTTCGCCTTCTGCCGTCCGGCGAGAGCTGAACTCCAGCGGTCAGTTGCAGCTCTGCCCAACAGCGTGTTCTCAGTTCTGCGGGCAAGCACGCCCTCTTGCCTTGGCCTCGAGTGCAAAGTCCCGAGCGAGCACTCGACTCAGTGCAATGCACCCGGAAGGACGCTCTCGCTCGTCTTTCGAGGAGCGATTCCTAACAGCAGAAGCAGCAGAGGCACAAACTGCACGACGAGAGGGGACAACGTAGAACACGTCTCTGTCCTGGCACATTTGCGTGTGCGATACTTCCCTCCGGCTCTTCGGGCCTTGCGAAGCTCTGTGTACTGCGAGCGCTGCTACTCGCAGCTGAGGAGGACCGTGGAGCTAGCGGCGAATTGGGAGAGCTCTTCGCTGCACTGCGCCGCTCGCAAGCGGCTTCGTTCTTCGCCTTCTGCCGTCCGGCGAGAGCTGAACTCCAGCGGTCAGTTGCAGCTCTGCCCAACAGCGTGTTCTCAGTTCTGCGGGCAAGCACGCCCTCTTGCCTTGGCCTCGAGTGCAAAGTCCCGAGCGAGCACTCGACTCAGTGCAATGCACCCGGAAGGACGCTCTCGCTCGTCTTTCGAGGAGCGATTCCTAACAGCAGAAGCAGCAGAGGCACAAACTGCACGACGAGAGGGGACAACGTAGAACACGTCTCTGTCCTGGCACATTTGCGTGTGCGAAACTTCCCTCCGGCTCTTCGGGCCTTGCGAAGCTCTGTGTACTGCGAGCGCTGCTACTCGCAGCTGAGAAGGACCGTGGAGCTAGCGGCGAATTGGGAGAGCTCTTCGCTGCACTGCGCCGCTCGCAAGCGGCTTCGTTCTTCGCCTTCTGCCGTCCGGCGAGAGCTGAACTCCAGCGGTCAGTTGCAGCTCTGCCCAACAGCGTGTTCTCAGTTCTGCGGGCAAGCACGCCCTCTTGCCTTGGCCCCGAGAGCAAAGTCCCGAGCGAGCACTCGACTCAGTGCAATGCACCCGGAAGGACGCTCTCGCTCGTCTTTCGAGGAGCGATTCCTAACAGCAGAAGCAGCAGAGGCACAAACTGCACGACGAGAGGGGACAACGTAGAACACGTCTCTGTCCTGGCACATTTGCGTGTGCGATACTTCCCTCCGGCTCTTCGGGCCTTGCGAAGCTCTGTGTACTGCGAGCGCTGCTACTCGCAGCTGAGGAGGACCGTGGAGCTAGCGGCGAATTGGGAGAGCTCTTCGCTGCACTGCGCCGCTCGCAAGCGGCTTCGTTCTTCGCCTTCTGCCGTCCGGCGAGAGCTGAACTCCAGCGGTCAGTTGCAGCTCTGCCCAACAGCGTGTTCTCAGTTCTGCGGGCAAGCACGCCCTCTTGCCTTGGCCCCGAGAGCAAAGTCCCGAGCGAGCACTCGACTCAGTGCAATGCACCCGGAAGGACGCTCTCGCTCGTCTTTCGAGGAGCGATTCCTAACAGCAGAAGCAGCAGAGGCACAAACTGCACGACGAGAGGGGACAACGTAGAACACGTCTCTGTCCTGGCACATTTGCGTGTGCGAAACTTCCCTCCGGCTCTTCGGGCCTTGCGAAGCTCTGTGTACTGCGAGCGCTGCTACTCGCAGCTGAGGAGGACCGTGGAGCTAGCGGCGAATTGGGAGAGCTCTTCGCTGCACTGCGCCGCTCGCAAGCGGCTTCGTTCTTCGCCTTCTGCCGTCCGGCGAGAGCTGAACTCCAGCGGTCAGTTGCAGCTCTGCCCAACAGCGTGTTCTCAGTTCTGCGGGCAAGCACGCCCTCTTGCCTTGGCCCCGAGAGCAAAGTCCCGAGCGAGCACTCGACTCAGTGCAATGCACCCGGAAGGACGCTCTCGCTCGTCTTTCGAGGAGCGATTCCTAACAGCAGAAGCAGCAGAGGCACAAACTGCACGACGAGAGGGGACAACGTAGAACACGTCTCTGTCCTGGCACATTTGCGTGTGCGATACTTCCCTCCGGCTCTTCGGGCCTTGCGAAGCTCTGTGTACTGCGAGCGCTGCTACTCGCAGCTGAGAAGGACCGTGGAGCTAGCGGCGAATTGGGAGAGCTCTTCGCTGCACTGCGCCGCTCGCAAGCGGCTTCGTTCTTCGCCTTCTGCCGTCCGGCGAGAGCTGAACTCCAGCGGTCAGTTGCAGCTCTGCCCAACAGCGTGTTCTCAGTTCTGCGGGCAAGCACGCCCTCTTGCCTTGGCCTCGAGTGCAAAGTCCCGAGCGAGCACTCGACTCAGTGCAATGCACCCGGAAGGACGCTCTCGCTCGTCTTTCGAGGAGCGATTCCTAACAGCAGAAGCAGCAGAGGCACAAACTGCACGACGAGAGGGGACAACGTAGAACACGTCTCTGTCCTGGCACATTTTCGTGTGCGAAACTTCCCTCCGGCTCTTCGGGCCTTGCGAAGCTCTGTGTACTGCGAGCGCTGCTACTCGCAGCTGAGGAGGACCGTGGAGCTAGCGGCGAATTCGGAGAGCTCTTCGCTGCACTGCGCCGCTCGCAAGCGGCTTCGTTCTTCGCCTTCTGCCGTCCGGCGAGAGCTGAACTCCAGCGGTCAGTTGCAGCTCTGCCCAACAGCGTGTTCTCAGTTCTGCGGGCAAGCACGCCCTCTTGCCTTGGCCCCGAGTGCAAAGTCCCGAGCGAGCACTCGACTCAGGGCAATGCACCCGGAAGGACGCTCTCGCTCGTCTTTCGAGGAGCGATTCCTAACAGCAGAAGCAGCAGAGGCACAAACTGCACGACGAGAGGGGACAACGTAGAACACGTCTCTGTCCTGGCACATTTGCGTGTGCGATACTTCCCTCCGGCTCTTCGGGCCTTGCGAAGCTCTGTGTACTGCGAGCGCTGCTACTCGCAGCTGAGAAGGACCGTGGAGCTAGCGGCGAATTCGGAGAGCCCTTCGCTGCACTGCGCCGCTCGCAAGCGGCTTCGTTCTTCGCCTTCTGCCGTCCGGCGAGAGCTGAACTCCAGCGGTCAGTTGCAGCTCTGCCCAACAGCGTGTTCTCAGTTCTGCGGGCAAGCACGCCCTCTTGCCTTGGCCCCGAGTGCAAAGTCCCGAGCGAGCACTCGACTCAGTGCAATGCACCCGGAAGGACGCTCTCGCTCGTCTTTCAAGGAGCGATTCCTAACAGCAGAAGCAGCAGAGGCACAAACTGCACGACGAGAGGGGACAACGTAGAACACGTCTCTGTCCTGGCACATTTGCGTGTGCGATACTTCCCTCCGGCTCTTCGGGCCTTGCGAAGCTCTGTGTACTGCGAGCGCTGCTACTCGCAGCTGAGAAGGACCGTGGAGCTAGCGGCGAATTGGGAGAGCTCTTCGCTGCACTGCGCCGCTCGCAAGCGGCTTCGTTCTTCGCCTTCTGCCGTCCGGCGAGAGCTGAACTCCAGCGGTCAGTTGCAGCTCTGCCCAACAGCGTGTTCTCAGTTCTGCGGGCAAGCACGCCCTCTTGCCTTGGCCCCGAGAGCAAAGTCCCGAGCGAGCACTCGACTCAGTGCAATGCACCCGGAAGGACGCTCTCGCTCGTCTTTCGAGGAGCGATTCCTAACAGCAGAAGCAGCAGAGGCACAAACTGCACGACGAGAGGGGACAACGTAGAACACGTCTCTGTCCTGGCACATTTGCGTGTGCGATACTTCCCTCCGGCTCTTCGGGCCTTGCGAAGCTCTGTGTACTGCGAGCGCTGCTACTCGCAGCTGAGGAGGACCGTGGAGCTAGCGGCGAATTCGGAGAGCTCTTCGCTGCACTGCGCCGCTCGCAAGCGGCTTCGTTCTTCGCCTTCTGCCGTCCGGCGAGAGCTGAACTCCAGCGGTCAGTTGCAGCTCTGCCCAACAGCGTGTTCTCAGTTCTGCGGGCAAGCACGCCCTCTTGCCTTGGCCCCGAGTGCAAAGTCCCGAGCGAGCACTCGACTCAGTGCAATGCACCCGGAAGGACGCTCTCGCTCGTCTTTCGAGGAGCGATTCCTAACAGCAGAAGCAGCAGAGGCACAAACTGCACGACGAGAGGGGACAACGTAGAACACGTCTCTGTCCTGGCACATTTGCGTGTGCGATACTTCCCTCCGGCTCTTCGGGCCTTGCGAAGCTCTGTGTACTGCGAGCGCTGCTACTCGCAGCTGAGAAGGACCGTGGAGCTAGCGGCGAATTGGGAGAGCTCTTCGCTGCACTGCGCCGCTCGCAAGCGGCTTCGTTCTTCGCCTTCTGCCGTCCGGCGAGAGCTGAACTCCAGCGGTCAGTTGCAGCTCTGCCCAACAGCGTGTTCTCAGTTCTGCGGGCAAGCACGCCCTCTTGCCTTGGCCCCGAGAGCAAAGTCCCGAGCGAGCACTCGACTCAGTGCAATGCACCCGGAAGGACGCTCTCGCTCGTCTTTCGAGGAGCGATTCCTAACAGCAGAAGCAGCAGAGGCACAAACTGCACGACGAGAGGGGACAACGTAGAACACGTCTCTGTCCTGGCACATTTGCGTGTGCGAAACTTCCCTCCGGCTCTTCGGGCCTTGCGAAGCTCTGTGTACTGCGAGCGCTGCTACTCGCAGCTGAGGAGGACCGTGGAGCTAGCGGCGAATTGGGAGAGCTCTTCGCTGCACTGCGCCGCTCGCAAGCGGCTTCGTTCTTCGCCTTCTGCCGTCCGGCGAGAGCTGAACTCCAGCGGTCAGTTGCAGCTCTGCCCAACAGCGTGTTCTCAGTTCTGCGGGCAAGCACGCCCTCTTGCCTTGGCCCCGAGAGCAAAGTCCCGAGCGAGCACTCGACTCAGTGCAATGCACCCGGAAGGACGCTCTCGCTCGTCTTTCGAGGAGCGATTCCTAACAGCAGAAGCAGCAGAGGCACAAACTGCACGACGAGAGGGGACAACGTAGAACACGTCTCTGTCCTGGCACATTTGCGTGTGCGATACTTCCCTCCGGCTCTTCGGGCCTTGCGAAGCTCTGTGTACTGCGAGCGCTGCTACTCGCAGCTGAGAAGGACCGTGGAGCTAGCGGCGAATTCGGAGAGCCCTTCGCTGCACTGCGCCGCTCGCAAGCGGCTTCGTTCTTCGCCTTCTGCCGTCCGGCGAGAGCTGAACTCCAGCGGTCAGTTGCAGCTCTGCCCAACAGCGTGTTCTCAGTTCTGCGGGCAAGCACGCCCTCTTGCCTTGGCCTCGAGTGCAAAGTCCCGAGCGAGCACTCGACTCAGTGCAATGCACCCGGAAGGACGCTCTCGCTCGTCTTTCGAGGAGCGATTCCTAACAGCAGAAGCAGCAGAGGCACAAACTGCACGACGAGAGGGGACAACGTAGAACACGTCTCTGTCCTGGCACATTTGCGTGTGCGATACTTCCCTCCGGCTCTTCGGGCCTTGCGAAGCTCTGTGTACTGCGAGCGCTGCTACTCGCAGCTGAGGAGGACCGTGGAGCTAGCGGCGAATTGGGAGAGCTCTTCGCTGCACTGCGCCGCTCGCAAGCGGCTTCGTTCTTCGCCTTCTGCCGTCCGGCGAGAGCTGAACTCCAGCGGTCAGTTGCAGCTCTGCCCAACAGCGTGTTCTCAGTTCTGCGGGCAAGCACGCCCTCTTGCCTTGGCCTCGAGTGCAAAGTCCCGAGCGAGCACTCGACTCAGTGCAATGCACCCGGAAGGACGCTCTCGCTCGTCTTTCGAGGAGCGATTCCTAACAGCAGAAGCAGCAGAGGCACAAACTGCACGACGAGAGGGGACAACGTAGAACACGTCTCTGTCCTGGCACATTTGCGTGTGCGAAACTTCCCTCCGGCTCTTCGGGCCTTGCGAAGCTCTGTGTACTGCGAGCGCTGCTACTCGCAGCTGAGAAGGACCGTGGAGCTAGCGGCGAATTGGGAGAGCTCTTCGCTGCACTGCGCCGCTCGCAAGCGGCTTCGTTCTTCGCCTTCTGCCGTCCGGCGAGAGCTGAACTCCAGCGGTCAGTTGCAGCTCTGCCCAACAGCGTGTTCTCAGTTCTGCGGGCAAGCACGCCCTCTTGCCTTGGCCCCGAGAGCAAAGTCCCGAGCGAGCACTCGACTCAGTGCAATGCACCCGGAAGGACGCTCTCGCTCGTCTTTCGAGGAGCGATTCCTAACAGCAGAAGCAGCAGAGGCACAAACTGCACGACGAGAGGGGACAACGTAGAACACGTCTCTGTCCTGGCACATTTGCGTGTGCGATACTTCCCTCCGGCTCTTCGGGCCTTGCGAAGCTCTGTGTACTGCGAGCGCTGCTACTCGCAGCTGAGGAGGACCGTGGAGCTAGCGGCGAATTGGGAGAGCTCTTCGCTGCACTGCGCCGCTCGCAAGCGGCTTCGTTCTTCGCCTTCTGCCGTCCGGCGAGAGCTGAACTCCAGCGGTCAGTTGCAGCTCTGCCCAACAGCGTGTTCTCAGTTCTGCGGGCAAGCACGCCCTCTTGCCTTGGCCCCGAGTGCAAAGTCCCGAGCGAGCACTCGACTCAGTGCAATGCACCCGGAAGGACGCTCTCGCTCGTCTTTCGAGGAGCGATTCCTAACAGCAGAAGCAGCAGAGGCACAAACTGCACGACGAGAGGGGACAACGTAGAACACGTCTCTGTCCTGGCACATTTGCGTGTGCGATACTTCCCTCCGGCTCTTCGGGCCTTGCGAAGCTCTGTGTACTGCGAGCGCTGCTACTCGCAGCTGAGGAGGACCGTGGAGCTAGCGGCGAATTGGGAGAGCTCTTCGCTGCACTGCGCCGCTCGCAAGCGGCTTCGTTCTTCGCCTTCTGCCGTCCGGCGAGAGCTGAACTCCAGCGGTCAGTTGCAGCTCTGCCCAACAGCGTGTTCTCAGTTCTGCGGGCAAGCACGCCCTCTTGCCTTGGCCCCGAGAGCAAAGTCCCGAGCGAGCACTCGACTCAGTGCAATGCACCCGGAAGGACGCTCTCGCTCGTCTTTCGAGGAGCGATTCCTAACAGCAGAAGCAGCAGAGGCACAAACTGCACGACGAGAGGGGACAACGTAGAACACGTCTCTGTCCTGGCACATTTGCGTGTGCGATACTTCCCTCCGGCTCTTCGGGCCTTGCGAAGCTCTGTGTACTGCGAGCGCTGCTACTCGCAGCTGAGGAGGACCGTGGAGCTAGCGGCGAATTCGGAGAGCTCTTCGCTGCACTGCGCCGCTCGCAAGCGGCTTCGTTCTTCGCCTTCTGCCGTCCGGCGAGAGCTGAACTCCAGCGGTCAGTTGCAGCTCTGCCCAACAGCGTGTTCTCAGTTCTGCGGGCAAGCACGCCCTCTTGCCTTGGCCCCGAGTGCAAAGTCCCGAGCGAGCACTCGACTCAGTGCAATGCACCCGGAAGGACGCTCTCGCTCGTCTTTCGAGGAGCGATTCCTAACAGCAGAAGCAGCAGAGGCACAAACTGCACGACGAGAGGGGACAACGTAGAACACGTCTCTGTCCTGGCACATTTGCGTGTGCGATACTTCCCTCCGGCTCTTCGGGCCTTGCGAAGCTCTGTGTACTGCGAGCGCTGCTACTCGCAGCTGAGAAGGACCGTGGAGCTAGCGGCGAATTGGGAGAGCTCTTCGCTGCACTGCGCCGCTCGCAAGCGGCTTCGTTCTTCGCCTTCTGCCGTCCGGCGAGAGCTGAACTCCAGCGGTCAGTTGCAGCTCTGCCCAACAGCGTGTTCTCAGTTCTGCGGGCAAGCACGCCCTCTTGCCTTGGCCCCGAGAGCAAAGTCCCGAGCGAGCACTCGACTCAGTGCAATGCACCCGGAAGGACGCTCTCGCTCGTCTTTCGAGGAGCGATTCCTAACAGCAGAAGCAGCAGAGGCACAAACTGCACGACGAGAGGGGACAACGTAGAACACGTCTCTGTCCTGGCACATTTGCGTGTGCGAAACTTCCCTCCGGCTCTTCGGGCCTTGCGAAGCTCTGTGTACTGCGAGCGCTGCTACTCGCAGCTGAGGAGGACCGTGGAGCTAGCGGCGAATTGGGAGAGCTCTTCGCTGCACTGCGCCGCTCGCAAGCGGCTTCGTTCTTCGCCTTCTGCCGTCCGGCGAGAGCTGAACTCCAGCGGTCAGTTGCAGCTCTGCCCAACAGCGTGTTCTCAGTTCTGCGGGCAAGCACGCCCTCTTGCCTTGGCCCCGAGAGCAAAGTCCCGAGCGAGCACTCGACTCAGTGCAATGCACCCGGAAGGACGCTCTCGCTCGTCTTTCGAGGAGCGATTCCTAACAGCAGAAGCAGCAGAGGCACAAACTGCACGACGAGAGGGGACAACGTAGAACACGTCTCTGTCCTGGCACATTTGCGTGTGCGAAACTTCCCTCCGGCTCTTCGGGCCTTGCGAAGCTCTGTGTACTGCGAGCGCTGCTACTCGCAGCTGAGAAGGACCGTGGAGCTAGCGGCGAATTGGGAGAGCTCTTCGCTGCACTGCGCCGCTCGCAAGCGGCTTCGTTCTTCGCCTTCTGCCGTCCGGCGAGAGCTGAACTCCAGCGGTCAGTTGCAGCTCTGCCCAACAGCGTGTTCTCAGTTCTGCGGGCAAGCACGCCCTCTTGCCTTGGCCCCGAGAGCAAAGTCCCGAGCGAGCACTCGACTCAGTGCAATGCACCCGGAAGGACGCTCTCGCTCGTCTTTCGAGGAGCGATTCCTAACAGCAGAAGCAGCAGAGGCACAAACTGCACGACGAGAGGGGACAACGTAGAACACGTCTCTGTCCTGGCACATTTGCGTGTGCGATACTTCCCTCCGGCTCTTCGGGCCTTGCGAAGCTCTGTGTACTGCGAGCGCTGCTACTCGCAGCTGAGGAGGACCGTGGAGCTAGCGGCGAATTGGGAGAGCTCTTCGCTGCACTGCGCCGCTCGCAAGCGGCTTCGTTCTTCGCCTTCTGCCGTCCGGCGAGAGCTGAACTCCAGCGGTCAGTTGCAGCTCTGCCCAACAGCGTGTTCTCAGTTCTGCGGGCAAGCACGCCCTCTTGCCTTGGCCCCGAGAGCAAAGTCCCGAGCGAGCACTCGACTCAGTGCAATGCACCCGGAAGGACGCTCTCGCTCGTCTTTCGAGGAGCGATTCCTAACAGCAGAAGCAGCAGAGGCACAAACTGCACGACGAGAGGGGACAACGTAGAACACGTCTCTGTCCTGGCACATTTGCGTGTGCGATACTTCCCTCCGGCTCTTCGGGCCTTGCGAAGCTCTGTGTACTGCGAGCGCTGCTACTCGCAGCTGAGAAGGACCGTGGAGCTAGCGGCGAATTCGGAGAGCCCTTCGCTGCACTGCGCCGCTCGCAAGCGGCTTCGTTCTTCGCCTTCTGCCGTCCGGCGAGAGCTGAACTCCAGCGGTCAGTTGCAGCTCTGCCCAACAGCGTGTTCTCAGTTCTGCGGGCAAGCACGCCCTCTTGCCTTGGCCTCGAGTGCAAAGTCCCGAGCGAGCACTCGACTCAGTGCAATGCACCCGGAAGGACGCTCTCGCTCGTCTTTCGAGGAGCGATTCCTAACAGCAGAAGCAGCAGAGGCACAAACTGCACGACGAGAGGGGACAACGTAGAACACGTCTCTGTCCTGGCACATTTTCGTGTGCGAAACTTCCCTCCGGCTCTTCGGGCCTTGCGAAGCTCTGTGTACTGCGAGCGCTGCTACTCGCAGCTGAGGAGGACCGTGGAGCTAGCGGCGAATTCGGAGAGCTCTTCGCTGCACTGCGCCGCTCGCAAGCGGCTTCGTTCTTCGCCTTCTGCCGTCCGGCGAGAGCTGAACTCCAGCGGTCAGTTGCAGCTCTGCCCAACAGCGTGTTCTCAGTTCTGCGGGCAAGCACGCCCTCTTGCCTTGGCCCCGAGTGCAAAGTCCCGAGCGAGCACTCGACTCAGTGCAATGCACCCGGAAGGACGCTCTCGCTCGTCTTTCGAGGAGCGATTCCTAACAGCAGAAGCAGCAGAGGCACAAACTGCACGACGAGAGGGGACAACGTAGAACACGTCTCTGTCCTGGCACATTTGCGTGTGCGATACTTCCCTCCGGCTCTTCGGGCCTTGCGAAGCTCTGTGTACTGCGAGCGCTGCTACTCGCAGCTGAGAAGGACCGTGGAGCTAGCGGCGAATTGGGAGAGCTCTTCGCTGCACTGCGCCGCTCGCAAGCGGCTTCGTTCTTCGCCTTCTGCCGTCCGGCGAGAGCTGAACTCCAGCGGTCAGTTGCAGCTCTGCCCAACAGCGTGTTCTCAGTTCTGCGGGCAAGCACGCCCTCTTGCCTTGGCCCCGAGAGCAAAGTCCCGAGCGAGCACTCGACTCAGTGCAATGCACCCGGAAGGACGCTCTCGCTCGTCTTTCGAGGAGCGATTCCTAACAGCAGAAGCAGCAGAGGCACAAACTGCACGACGAGAGGGGACAACGTAGAACACGTCTCTGTCCTGGCACATTTGCGTGTGCGAAACTTCCCTCCGGCTCTTCGGGCCTTGCGAAGCTCTGTGTACTGCGAGCGCTGCTACTCGCAGCTGAGGAGGACCGTGGAGCTAGCGGCGAATTGGGAGAGCTCTTCGCTGCACTGCGCCGCTCGCAAGCGGCTTCGTTCTTCGCCTTCTGCCGTCCGGCGAGAGCTGAACTCCAGCGGTCAGTTGCAGCTCTGCCCAACAGCGTGTTCTCAGTTCTGCGGGCAAGCACGCCCTCTTGCCTTGGCCCCGAGAGCAAAGTCCCGAGCGAGCACTCGACTCAGTGCAATGCACCCGGAAGGACGCTCTCGCTCGTCTTTCGAGGAGCGATTCCTAACAGCAGAAGCAGCAGAGGCACAAACTGCACGACGAGAGGGGACAACGTAGAACACGTCTCTGTCCTGGCACATTTGCGTGTGCGATACTTCCCTCCGGCTCTTCGGGCCTTGCGAAGCTCTGTGTACTGCGAGCGCTGCTACTCGCAGCTGAGAAGGACCGTGGAGCTAGCGGCGAATTCGGAGAGCCCTTCGCTGCACTGCGCCGCTCGCAAGCGGCTTCGTTCTTCGCCTTCTGCCGTCCGGCGAGAGCTGAACTCCAGCGGTCAGTTGCAGCTCTGCCCAACAGCGTGTTCTCAGTTCTGCGGGCAAGCACGCCCTCTTGCCTTGGCCTCGAGTGCAAAGTCCCGAGCGAGCACTCGACTCAGTGCAATGCACCCGGAAGGACGCTCTCGCTCGTCTTTCGAGGAGCGATTCCTAACAGCAGAAGCAGCAGAGGCACAAACTGCACGACGAGAGGGGACAACGTAGAACACGTCTCTGTCCTGGCACATTTGCGTGTGCGAAACTTCCCTCCGGCTCTTCGGGCCTTGCGAAGCTCTGTGTACTGCGAGCGCTGCTACTCGCAGCTGAGGAGGACCGTGGAGCTAGCGGCGAATTGGGAGAGCTCTTCGCTGCACTGCGCCGCTCGCAAGCGGCTTCGTTCTTCGCCTTCTGCCGTCCGGCGAGAGCTGAACTCCAGCGGTCAGTTGCAGCTCTGCCCAACAGCGTGTTCTCAGTTCTGCGGGCAAGCACGCCCTCTTGCCTTGGCCTCGAGTGCAAAGTCCCGAGCGAGCACTCGACTCAGTGCAATGCACCCGGAAGGACGCTCTCGCTCGTCTTTCGAGGAGCGATTCCTAACAGCAGAAGCAGCAGAGGCACAAACTGCACGACGAGAGGGGACAACGTAGAACACGTCTCTGTCCTGGCACATTTGCGTGTGCGAAACTTCCCTCCGGCTCTTCGGGCCTTGCGAAGCTCTGTGTACTGCGAGCGCTGCTACTCGCAGCTGAGAAGGACCGTGGAGCTAGCGGCGAATTGGGAGAGCTCTTCGCTGCACTGCGCCGCTCGCAAGCGGCTTCGTTCTTCGCCTTCTGCCGTCCGGCGAGAGCTGAACTCCAGCGGTCAGTTGCAGCTCTGCCCAACAGCGTGTTCTCAGTTCTGCGGGCAAGCACGCCCTCTTGCCTTGGCCCCGAGAGCAAAGTCCCGAGCGAGCACTCGACTCAGTGCAATGCACCCGGAAGGACGCTCTCGCTCGTCTTTCGAGGAGCGATTA